>NC_134087.1:199480911-199783941 GCF_000715075.1 Nicotiana tabacum
CATCTTTCAAAAAGACAAAAAAAAATATAGTTTCTCCAAATTAGTTGCATTTTTAAAAGCTTTCTCCCATGTCCAATCTTTCCGAACTACGCGAACCGGATTCTCGTCTTTCGGGGCGAGATACGTAGGCAACCCACATAGGGTTCGGTCTTCCTAGTGAGTCTTAGGTTTTTGGCTTCGCGGGGTCTTAGCCAAATCTTGCATGTCTATCCACCTTTGGCCACATCGGCCATTTTTGCAAAATGGGATCATTTTCACAAAAGTGGTTCAATTACACATGTCTTAGGATCTTGCGTCCACAACTCGGTGTCATATCACTCTAAGGTCCATCTTTGTCGTGTTTGCGTCCCTAGCCACAGTTGGCCATATCGATCGTTTTTGCAAAATGGGTCATTTCTGCAAAGTAGTTTTTAAGGCCATGACAGATGGGAGTTTAAAGTTATGTAAGCCTTAAATGGGGTATTTTTCATGCATTAGGGGCCAACCTTGTCGAGTTTGCACTAATAGCCACCCTTGGCCACTTAGGCCATTTTGTAAAGATAGGCAAATTGTGTCTTGCAACTGTCCACTAGGATATGTTGTGGTGTCATGTAGTATCCCGAGTCGCTCACCATGTTCTCTTCATTCAGGTATGGACCCGCTGATTCAAACCAAAGTGTTGATGGTAGTAAGGATTCCTAGAAAGTTGATCAAGTGGTGGAAAATGTTTTCGTTGTTAGAGCAGCATGAGTTAATGCAAAAATTGGGCACCCTCACTTCCCTTCTTGATATCACACCTCGCTCAAACTTAGTGGAGACGATGTTGACCTATTGGGATCCGCAAAATTTGGTTTTCAGATTTGGAGAGTGTGAGATGACTCCTACCTTGGCAGAAATGTCTGGTCTCACTCGTTTAAGCTATATAGGCAAAGACATGATACTTCCCCGAGATCACTCTAGGACAAGATTCCTTAGCGACCTCGGCCTAAAAGACAACAAGCATTTAAGATGCCTCGAGCAGTCCTGGATATCCTTGGATTATTTGTTTGCTAGATTTTGACCATAGGATAGTTTTGACGTCTTTGGGGATGAGTTTTTCACAACCAAGGCAAAGTGGCAAAGACGTCGCCTTGAAGCTTTCAGCCTTGCTTTGTTGGGATTATTGGTTTTCCATTAGATGAGAGAAACATTAGCACCTGTCTACAGTCAGTGGTAATGACACTATTTCATGAGAAGCAATGCAAAACTGTTATTGTTGTGCTGATGATCTTAGCAGAGTTGTATCGGGCCCTGAGTGAGGTTAGGGGAGGTGTCAGGTATTTTGAGGGAAGTAACCTTTTGCTACAATTGTGGATGATGGAGCATTTACACACCGCTTCCTTACTTTGTCCCATCGACCGTGCCTTGAGGGATCGGGTGGTATGCATCGAGCGTAGGATGAAATCTCCTAAGTTTACATACCCAGTAGGCGTCGCAACTTGGATTGAGTTCCTTGGGTTGAGGACAAATGGGAATGTTTTGTGAGATTACCTTTGGCTACCTTTAGATGAGATCTTGGTAGGATGTCACATGCAGCCTTTCTTGGTATTGATAGGACTTAAATGTGTCAGGTCGTACACTCCCAGTAGGGTGATGCGACAGTTGGGCAGGACACAAGAGGAGCCTCTAACTTTGAATCTTCGAAGGCACATCATGAATTTTAGCAGAAAGGCGGCTGACAAAATCAAGTACGTGCAATACTGTAACAATGCAAAGAGGATGAACAAAAATGCATTAGTAGAGGACGTTGGCAGGCTCGAGTGTACTCAGGAGTACTTTATCTGGTTACAGTCGGTCCCACCAGGGGTCAGCACCCTATTGCCAGCACAGCTTAGGGGCCGGGCAGTTCAGACATATGATTTTGAGGAGGCATCGGACCAAGATCCTTGGGATAAGCTTGAGTTGATAAAGTCTCAGTTAGCGGGATTGGCAGCAAACGTGGAGCAGCATGGCCAGTATTTGTTTAGGGTCGATCTTCAGGATGCTGGGGCACATGCCACGGTCTTTATTCCCAGCATCGGTGTTTCTTTATGAGGCATGTTACAGATTTTGAGCACGACGGACAGCCCAGGACCATCCCAGCAGGGGGCATCACATCCAGGAGTTAAGTGAGAAGGATTTCTATTATTATTCACATGTTTTGAGTTTGTTCATGTCGTCTTTTATTTCTAGCCTTGTCTAGTAGTACTGAAGGTAGTGTCAGAGTCTATTGTAGTGTAGTTGAGTCAGTCAGCCTTTCATTCTCGTACTTCCTATTTTGTAAACCAAAAATTTTTAAATGAAAAAAAAACTAAGAGAAAAGAAAAGAAAAGAGTGAAAAAAAGAAAGAAGAGAGAAAGAAAAGAGAAAAGAGTGATAAGAGGTGTTGGAAAAGAAAGAGAAGGAAGGATTGAAATGAGCAAATTGGGATGATGCCATATGACCCTGCGACCCTCAAAGCCATTTTAGAACCGCTAATTGTTGCTAGGTGCATTGCACGTAACGTGATATTATCATATGATAAATGCCCTAACACTAACATGGTGGTTTTGTGTTATTTTACTCTGTTGTTTTTATTTAATTTCAGGAAGGTGGTTAGTTTGTTGGCATCCTGGCAAGTCATCCATAAAACACTAGGTCAAAGCGCTAGACAGTTATGGCTAGCAAAGAAACATACACAGGAGTTGTAGACCCACCAAGGGAGATTGTTGAGTCGGAATCGGAACTGCAAGAGGAGGTCCGAAGGTTGAAGCATCAGATGGCGGAAATGTATCAAGCCTGGATTAAGGGACACCCTCCACCCTCGTTCCCTACCAACTACACAGAAAACCCTGCTTCCATTCCACCACTCTCCCAATCCTGGATGCCCAATACTGTTGATCTTTCCCCACAACACGCACCGGGCTTTACCCCTTACCACAACTACCCCGGCACTTCGGCCCAAATCCTCCATCCTCCACCAGCCATACTAACCTCATACCTTGATCTGACATCTGCTTCTATTTTTGTAACCCCTCCACAAGCTACCCTCCACCGATCTTCTAGGGCGCCAGCATTCCAAGCTTCAGATACCCAATACTATGCCCCGGAACCCACTTTCAAAGTCCCAAATCCTTAATCCTACACTCCTCACTTTGAGCCTCATGTTGAAACTGAGAAACCACCCAAGAATGCGGAGCAAGAGGAGATATTTAGGAAAGTAAAGAGCCTGGAGCAATCATTGAGAAATATACAAGGGTTAGGAAGCCAGGTGAGTGTGGCTTATAAGGATTTGTGTTTGTTCCCTGATGTCCAACTGCCTACCGGGTTCAAGATGCCCAAGTTTGACTTGTATGATGGACATGGGGATCCTGTAGCTCATTTGAGAGGTTATTGCAGTAAAATGAGAGGCGCCAGGGAAAAAGACGAATTATTGATGGCGTACTTCAACCAGATTCTGAATGGGGGAAACTTTAGAATGGTACAACAGCCAGGACGCCAGCAGGTGGTACACATGGGATGATATGGCTCAGGCCTTTGCCCGACATTTTCAGTACAAAATAGACATTGTCCCAAATTGCTTGTCTCTAACAAAGGTGGAAAAGAGGCCCAGTGAAATCTTCATAGAATATGGATTCCGATGGAGGGAGCAAGATGCACGAGTCAATCCTCCGATGGAAGAAGATGAGATGGTTGAATACTTTATTCAACCCCTAGAGCCTACTTACTTTGGCCATTTGATCTCTGCCATTGGTAAGCCTTTCAATGACGTGGTAAAGATGGGATAAATGGTGGAGGAGGGGCTCAAGTCTAGCAAGATCATGAGCTACTCTGCCATAAAAGCAACCACCCAGGCAATCCAGAGTGGTACCGGAAGTTTGCTAGGCAAGAAGAAGAAGGACGATATCGCCATGGTTGTCTCTGGACCATGGCATGGCCAAAGGGGTTCACCTCATCAGTACACACATCCTCGAACCGACCTCAAACCTACGCCCAAGCTCCATATAATCCACCCCAACATTACTTTCCCCCGCAAAATCCCCAATACTCAGCCAGGCCACCCCAATACCATGTCCACCATACCCAGTCATACACTCAACCTCCTTCTTACCCATAATGGCATGCCCCAGCCCCACATAATACCCACACAGCTCCACAAAATGCCTACCCACCTCCACAAACATACCGAAACCCTGTCGGTCCAGGCTTCTGGCCCAAGCCAGTATTCAAAAATGAAAGGCTGCAGCAGACGAAAACTTTCACCCCACTTGGGGAGTCTTATACCAGTCTATTCCAGAGATTGAGGCAGATGGATGTGTTGAGGCCAATCGAGTCAAAATTGCCAAACCCTGCTCCAAAGAATCTAGATTACTCCCTCAGTTGTGCATATTGTTCTAGTACTCCGGGGCACGATACGGAAAAGTGTTGGCATTTGAAAATTTCCATCCAAGAGCTCATCGACACAAATCAGATTGTGGTCCAAACTCCGGAAGCACCCAACATCAATCAGGACCCATTGTCGGCCCATGATGAAACACATATGATTGAAATAGTTCACAAGGATGGGGAGCCCAAGAAGTCTTCTAAGTCCGTCATGATGATTCGGGCCAGGAAAAGTAATTTGGTTAAAGCTCCAGACTCTACCAAAGCAAAGCCCTTGACAGTTGAAGGGCGATAGAAAAGCTGAGCTCACTCAATTTGAAGCCATCGGTGTTGGTTGTGAAAGGGACTTCTAGAGATATTGGGGAAGGTCCATAAAGTTCAAAAGTGGTAGTTCCAGGGATTCCAAGTAATCCTGTCATAGTTTTGAAGGGGGATCATATTACCCCTATCATCATTAAACCAGTGCCCCAGCTGCCAGTGGTTGATGCCAAAGCTGTTCCGTGAAATTACAAACAAGTGATAATGACATATAAAGGAAAAGAAATAGAGGAAGAAGTTAATGAAACTAGAGGATTGACTCATTCTAGGAGATGTTTCACCCCAAAAGAATTAAGCAAAGCCAAGCCATTCAAGGATAGCCAAATGCCAGTAAAGAAATCGGTCACTGAAGAAGAGGCTGAGGAGTTCCTGAAAAAGATGAAAGTGCAGGATTATTCCATTGTGGAGCAGTTAAGGAAAACACCAGCTCAGATTTCTCTCTTGTCCTTGCTGATACATTCAGATGAACATCGCAAAGTCCTGATGAAGATTTTGAATGAGGCACATGTTTCTGACAAAATCATAGTGAACCACTTGGAAAATATTGCTAGCAAGATCTTTGAAGTAAACAGGACCACTTTCTCAGATGATGAACTTCCTATGGAGGGTACAGAACACAACCGAGCTCTTTATCTCATGGTGAAGTGTGAAGATTCTGTCGTCTCAAGGGTTTTGGTTGACAATGGCTCTAGGGAGAATATTTGCCCCCTGTCTACTCTGCAAAAATTGAAGATCGGTACCGAAAAAATCCACATGAACAGTGTGTGTGTTCGAGGCTTTGATGGGGGATGTAAAGATTCTATTGGAGATATAATGCTCGAATTTTTGATTGGGCCAATTGAGTTTACCATGGAATTCCAAGTGTTAGATGTGGCTATCTCCTACAATTTGTTGTTGGGAAGGCCCTAGGTACATGCTGCTAAGGCAGTCCCGTCTTCTCTCCACCAAATGGTGAAGTTCGAATGGGACAGGCAGGAAATAGTTGTCCATGGTGATGAGGACTTGTCAGTTTGTAATGACACAATTGTTCCATTTATCGAAGCTGAAGATGATAAGGGACCTTGGGTCTATCAAACTTTCGAAACAGTGTCTGTTGAGAAGATTTCTGATGGAAAATGCATTTCGAGTCCTAAGTTATCCTCCGCGTCTGTCATGGTAGCGAATGAAATGTTGAAGAATGGTTTTGTGCCGGGTAAAGGTCTGGGCTCATCTCTGCAGGGTATTGTGCATCTAGTGCGCCCTAGTGGGAATCCTGGTACATTTGGTTTGGGATTCATGCCCACAGAGAAGGACGTGAAAAGGGTTAAAAACTTGAAACAGAAGGTATGGTCACTCCCCAATCCTGTCCCATACATCTCTAAGTCTTTTGTCAAGCCAGGGGCCGAAAAACCTCCAACCTCGTCAATCCCAAAACCTGTGGTCAATGTTGATGAAGATCTTCTCAAGAGGTTCCATAGTCTGTTTGATGAGGTCAATATGGTAGAAGTTGGTGAAGGTTCTAGTAAAGCAGATGTGCAGCTCGTTGGGCCAAACGTGAAGCTTAGCAATTGGGAAGCTACACCACGAAGGAGTTTTGGTAGTTTGCTTTGTTTTCCTTTCTGTTATCTGGGTTATTCCAGGGTTGTAATCCAGATTTTTAGTTTTTGCTTTTTTTGATGTTCAAACCCTTCTATCCTTTATTTTCGATGAAATGCAATTTCCCGTTTTCCAGTATTTCTAATAGTGTTTCATTTTGTTTTTCTTTTGTATAGTTCTTTTTATGTTGGTTGCAATGACATGACATGCATGAGGAATTTTTAGCCAAGTCTTAAAAGCCAATCTAATTCTGAAATAATAATCCAAGAAGTAGAATATGATGATGAAATAGAATATGATGGAGAAGCAGCATTTGAGGAAATCAGTAAAGAGCTAAAACAACTTGAAGAAAAACCAAAGCCTAATTTGAGTGAAACTGAAGCAATCAATTTAGGGGACCAGGATAATGTTAGGAAACCAAGATAAGTGTGCATCTAGAACCGTAAGTTAAGGAGGAAATAATCAAAATATTGTTTGAGTACAAAGATATCTTTGCATGTTCATATGACGATATGCCGGGCCTGAGCACTGATTTGGTAGTTCATAAATTGCCAACTGATCCAGCATTTCCTCCTGTCCAGCAAAAGCTAAGAAATTTCAAGACTAACATGAGCGTGAAGATCAAAGAAGAAATCACAAAGCAGCTTGGTGCAAAGGTCATTCGGGTCACTCGATATCCCACTTGGTTAGCCAATGTTGTGCCAGTACCAAAGAAGGATGGTAAGACCAGGGTATATGTTGATTACCATGATCTTAACAAAGCAAGCCCAAAGGATGATTTTCCATTGCCGAACATTCACATTCTGATCGATAATTGTGCCAAGCACGAGATTGGGTCTTTTGTGGATTGTTACGTGGGATATCACCAGATCTTGATGGATGAAGAAGATGCAGAAAAAATAGCGTTCATTACGCCATGGGGAACATATTGCTACCGGATAATGCCATTTGGTCTGAAGAATGCCGGGGCAACTTATATGAGGGCGATGACCACCATATTTCATGACATGATACACAAGTAGATTGAGGTTTATGTAGATGATGTGATCATAAAGTCAAAAAAGCAGTCTAACCATGTCAAGGATTTAAGGAAGTTTTTCCAAAGGCTCTGCAGGTATAACCTCAAGCTCAATCCAGCAAAATATGCATTTGGTGTCCCATCTGGGAAACTGTTGGGATTCGTGGTCAGTCGACACGGTATTGAGTTGGATCCGTCGAAGATCAAAGTCATTCAAGAGCTACCACCACCCAAGAATAAAACAGAGGTGATGAGCCTGCTTGGAAGGTTAAATTACATCAGCAGGTTTATTGTTCAGCTCACGACAACCTGTGAGCTCATCTTTAAGATGCTGAAGAAGAATGCTGCAGTCAAGTGGACTGACGAGTGTCAAGAAGCATTTGATAAGATTAAGAGGTACCTGTTGAACCCATCTGTGTTGGTCCCGCCAGAGCTTGGGAGACCTTTAGTTCTCTATTTGATAGTCCTGGATAATTCTTTTTGTTCTGTATTGGGTCAACATGACATCACGGGAAAGAAGGAGCAAGCAATCTATTATATCAGTAAGAAGTTCACTCCCTGTGAGGTTAAGTACACTCTGCTTGAGAGGACATGTTGCGCCCTGACTTGGGTGGCACAAAAGTTGAAGCATTATTTGTCGTCCTACACTACTTACCTCATTTCTCGCATGGATCCTCTAAAGTATATCTTTCAGGAGCCTATGCCCACGGGAGGACTTGCAAAGTGGCAGATTTTACTTACAGAGTTTGACATCATCTATGTGACTTGGACCGCAATAAAAGCCCAAGCCTTAGCTGACCACTTGGCCGAGAATCTGGTGGATGACGAATATGAGCCACTAAAGACTTACTTTCCTGATGAAGAGGTCATGTGTGTTGACGAGGTTGACCGTGATGAAAAGCCAGGTTGGAAACTCTTCTTTGATGGAGCTTCTAACATGAAAAGTGTCGGAATAGGGGTTGTACTCATCTCTAAAATAGGGCAACACTACCTTGTGACAGTCCAACTTCGATTTTATTGCACCAATAACATGGTTGAGTACGAAGCATGCATTCTGGGTTTGAGGTTAGATATAGACATGGGAGTCCAGGAAATACTTGTTCTAGGAGATTCAGATTTGTTGGTTCACCAGATTCAAGGAGAATGGGAGACTCGAGATTTGAAGCTCATACCGTACTGACAGTGCCTGCATGATCTTTGTCAACGATTCAAGTTGGTTGAATTTAGACATATTCCCGGGATTCATAATGAGATTGTCGATGCTTTGGCTACTTTGTCATCGATGTTACATCATCCGGACAAGGCTTATGTCAACCCCGTGCATATCCAAGTTCATGATCAACATGCTTATTGTAACGTGGTTGAAGAGGAAATCGATGGCAAACCCTGGTTCCATGATATCAAGGAATACATAAAGTCAGGGGCATATCTAGTACATGCCACAAGTGATCAAAAGAGAACCATCCGGCGTCTGGCTAGTGGACTTTTCTTGAGTGGGGGAATCTTGTAAAAGAGGACTCTAGATTTGGGACTGCTGAGGTGCATAGATGCTAAAGACGTTTCAACTATCATGGCCGAAGTACATTCTGGATTTTACGGGCCCCATATAAATAGGTATGTCTTGGCAAAGAAGATACTTCGAGCAGGTTATTATTGGCTCACCATGGAACTGGATTGTATCAGTTTTGTTCGCAAATGTCATCAATACCATGTACACGGTGATTTGATTCATTCTCCCCCATCTGAGTTACACACAATGTCTGCACATTGGCCCTTTGTTGCTTGGGGCATGGATGTCATTGGACCAATAGAGCCAGCAGCATCGAACGGGCATAGGTTTATTCTGGTGGCCATTGATTAATTTACCAAGTGGGTCAAAGCCGTAACTTTTAAGTCTGTTACCAAGAAGGCAATGGTGGATTTTGTTCATTCAAATATCATTTGTCGGTTTAGAATTCCGAAGGTGATCATCACAGATAGTGCTGCTAATCTCAACAGTTATTTGATGAAAAAGGTATGCCAACAGTTCAAGATAATGCATCGGAACTCCACTCTGTATCGCCCCAAGGCAAATGGAGCTGTTGAGGCTGCTAACAAGAATATAAAGAAAATACTTCGTAAGATGGTGCAAGGTTCTAGGCAATGGCATGAAAAGTTGCATTTTACCTTATTGGGTTATCGAACTAGTGTTCGCACTTCAGTGGGTGCAACTCCTTATTTGCTGGTATATGGAACTGAGGCAGTTATACCTGCGGAGGTTGAGATTCCATCCCTTCAGATCGTTGTAGAAGCTGAAATTGATGATGATGAGTAGGTCAAAACCCGGTTAGAGCAGTTGAGTTTGATTAATGAGAAAAGATTTACTGCAGTATGTCATGGTCAATTGTATCAGAAGAGAATGGCAAGAGCAAACAACAAGAAGGTGTGTCCTCAGAAATTCGAAGTGGGCCAGTTGGTATTGAAACGTGTCCTTCCTCATCAGGATGAAGCTAAAGGCAAGTTCGCCCCAAACTGGCAGGGGTCGTTCATGGTGACAAGAATGTTGCCCAATGGTGCTTTGTATTTAACAGATATAGAAGGCAAATGTGTAGATATGTCTATCAATTCTGGTGCAGTCAAAAGGTACTATCTATGAGTTCGTTGCTTATTTTCAGTCGCATTTGTACTTGGCATGTTCAAAGTTGAAATGACGAAAGCATTTTGTTCTGCTACCCAAATACTTTTATCCTTTGTTATCCCTTTTGAGCCTTATTTATTTTCTTTCATACCCCTTTTTGGAATCAGGAGCAAAATTAAAGAATGAAGAAAAATGAAGAAAAAAAAAAGAAAAAAGAAAAAAAAGGAAAAAAGAAAGGAAAAAGATAAAGGAAAAGGAAGAAAAAAAGAGAAGAAGAAGAATAAGAAGAAGAAAAAGAAGAAAAAGAAAAATGAAAAAGGAAGAAATAAAAGCAACAAAAACAAACAACTTTTGTTTGAACTACGTTCGACCTGATTCCTTTTAAGAATACGTAGGCAGCCTTACACGGTTCGGTCACATCAAAATAAAAATCCTAAATTCCCCAGACCCAAAGAAACTGGGGCAAAGTTTTGGATTTGCAAAATATCTGATTCCAAAAGTTGTAATTTTGAACCCTTTTCATCTTAATCATTTTGAGCCTTCATGCCACCCTTTCTTTCTAGCCATGTCCAAAAGCCTACATTACGGTCCAAAGAAAGACTTTCCGATCAATCTTTGAGGATCCCAGGTCAAGCGAGATAGAGGTATGATTTACATCATGGGCAACACTTTGTTCATGGGCACAAAGGAAAAATGAATAAAATGAGAGAGTCTTATTGGTGAAAACCCTCACTTAAAACTAAATCCCATTTCACGACCCTTCTGGATAATGGGATTTAGTTTTAAGTTCTCATGACCCTCCTGGATAATGGGACCTAGTTAAATTTTAAGACCTTCATAGATAACAAGATTTAGCGTAAGTTCTACCTTTAGGAAATATAATTTAGCTTTAAAGTTGTCACTCTTAAGATGAGATTTAATTTGAAGTTTTCAGGGTCCTCCTGGATAATGGGATTTAGCTTTTAAATCTTAAAGCTCTTTTAGGTAACATGATTCGATTAACACTCACATATGTGCCCAGATACCAAACTGGGACGGAAAAATTTCTTTTGTTTTGTCTGTTTTGTTGTAATGGTAGGCGCCCACCTGGATAACAAGGGAATACAGTTCAAGTTTTGGCAATCAGGTGCCCACCTGGAGAACAAGGGAATACAGTCCAAGTTTTGGCAATCAGGCGCCCACCTGGAAAACGAGGGGATTCATTTCAAAGTTACTTTCTATTCTCAAATTCAAGATACATCAGGAACCCTCCTGAAGAACAGGGTCAACTTTAATTTTCAAGTTCAAGTCAGAGAAGCATCAGGAGTCCGCCTGAAGAACAGGGTCCATTTTTCAGTTTCATGTTGAAGGATCACGTAGAGATTCAAGAAAGATTCAAGACAAGAAGTAGATAGGATCTTGTATTTTTTTTTTTACTTTTGTTGTAATTTTTCCTTTTATTTTTTATGTAATGGCAGGAACCGCGGACCGAAACCTCAACGGCACTTCACTCGACTCTCCGGCTCGGTACTCCATCATCCTTCTCACTTGTGAACTACACGTAGCCTGATTCCTTTGTAACCACGGATATGTAGGCAGCTCAGATACCAGGCCTCGGTCACATTCTCTTTTCTTTTGGTTTTGGTCTCTCTAAATAAGGGTCGGGTCAAAAAATATGTCTTGTTGTTCTTTGTCTGAAAACATTTCGTGTTTTCCGTCAAAGAGGGTCAGCTGTAGACATGTAATTTTTGACACACGTATTAGAATTACCCTTAATAGTCCTAGTATTTTTAGAATATTATTTGAGCTTATTTCTATATTAGTTCACTCTATTTTTAAATTTAATTCTATTTTTAGGCACAAAAAAGGGAAAATATAAAAAATAGTTTCACTTTTCTATTTAATTTAATATTAGATATTTTTAAAAAGATAAATATTTTTTTAACCTATTTTTATTCTAATATAATCTTTGAAAATACCAAAAATAATTTCAACCTTAATTTTTAGTTTCTATTTTTAATATTAATGGTTTACCAAAATCAATTGAGAGTTTTATATTTTTGTAAGTATTTAAATTGAATTATTAGCTTTCTTTTGGCCCAATTTTATAAAATTTCGGAACCCAATTATAACCTGAGCCCAAATTTCAATAGCCCACATCCCCTGACCCGCCCCTTAACCCACGTACTCTCCCCATCCGAAATTTTAAATCACAACCATTCTTCCTTTTAGATCTAATGGCCCTTATTCTCCAACCCCATCATATAAATTCCTAGTTATAACATTCCCCAACCCTAAACCTAATACCCAAATGGCGTCCCTCCTTCTCTACTCTTTTGCCGCCGCTGCAACACCCCTAAACCCGCCAAACAATTCCCCAAATCATCACATGGTCCCCCCTCATCTCCTATCCTTCTTCCACGTCACTCAAATCATACAAACCTCATCATATCAATTAGATTCACACGTTTTTCTTCCCTTATTTTACATTGTCCAAACAAAAATCCGGATCTCTTGGATAGATATTGGAAAATGGGAGCCGTCGGATTAACATTTTTGATCCAAGACTTCCATTTTCTAATTTTTGTTTGCAAAAAGGATTATTCGGATTTTTGTTTGAGGTCCCCACACGTTACTTGGAGAAGAGGAGAAGAAGATTCGAGAGGGACTATATATTTAGGGAATTTCGGACAGAAACGAGGGGAGAAGAAAATCAAAAAAATTGGGTCGAAAAAAGCTCTAGGGTTCTTTGGATAAATTTTTAAGTTGTTTTGAATTTAGAAAGAACAAAAAGATACATAAGAAAAAAAAATTATTTCTTGGCCGAATGGAGTTTTGATTCAGAAGTCGCCGGTTGAGGTTCACGTTCGTGATTTTGTTCGAATCTGGTTGTTGTTTACTTCAATTCTCGTTGCCGAACTTCATTTGTATTTGGCATTCAAGCAAAGTTGATTAAAGTTCTTGTTGTTTCAGATCCATTACTAATCTCTCTTGCTCTATTTTAGTATGGATTAAATTATGAAAAGAGCTTTGGGGTTTAGTTGGATTTAAAGTCCAGAATTGGTTTCTTTAATGAATTATATTTCCATGTCCTTTATTCATAGCAAGTTATTTTAGGTTCTGTCCGGGTTGAGTTAATAAGGTTTATCACAGGAACATTTTACTTATTAATAGTTTAAATTAATGTTTCAATATAATTCTTATAATATGTAGGTGGAACAATAGTAGTATATTTACATTAATATCTTTTTAAATACTAAATCTGTTAGTTAAGAACTTAATAATATTTCTTTGATAATAACCGTGTTTAGTCTGCCACTTAGTTTGCTCTATGAGCTTTGCATCTCAATGGATTGATACTATGTTTACATCACTTAGCTTTGTTAGCTTAGGTTGATGTTATGTTTGATCATATTTATTTATCATCTACAGTATGCTAGTTACATGTTTCAACGTTACTTGGTGAAGTGTCATGTAGAGTTAATAGGCTGTTAAAATAACAAAACAAAACAAACAAAAAAAATTAAATCGTTAAGAAGTCATATACTGGGATGGGGTTAACTAACAGTTAGGAGTTCTTATCATGCTTTAAATCCATCTTACATTATTCTGTTTACTAGCATTTTTCTTTATTTGGTGATTCCATGTTTGTTGTTTAAGTTTGTTTATCTACTCGATGTGAATGTGTTCAAAAGATAAAATTGAGGCCGTGGGATTTGGGCTTTAAACAGGACTAACTGAATTTAAGTATTGCTATACTTGTTCTGGTTCTATTTTTATTTTACTTTTCTCTTTTCACCGCTAGGAGCATGCTTAGGCCGACCACATTTGGGTAGGCAAACATTTAGGACGTTTATATTTTAGTTCGTTAAGGTGAGAGGTTGTCCTTTTAGTCAATTGTATTATCCGGGGAATGCCCAGAAGTACTATGTAAATATTTTGGAGGTCGTGACGAGCTTGCGAAGGAAGCATGGTGTAATATCTTATTTTGTTTCTATTTTTATTTTTGTTTTTCATTTGTTTGTCTTTTATTTAGGTAGGGACAACCTTGAACCTTTTGTGTTTATTTTCCTTTTGTGTGTTTTTACCTCAACTTGAATATTCTAAAAGCCGACTAGATCAAGTATACAACCGTACTAGTTACGGGTCTTGAGGAATGCCTAACACCTTCTCCCCGAGTCAAATGAACCCCCTTACCCGAATCTCTGGTGCGGACTTGGTTTTAGAGTCTAAAATATTTTAAAAGGAAAAAATCATTTTTTTAAAAAACAGTGACGTGGCACACCGAAATCAAAGTCAGGTGTCTCTGAGTTATTTCCTTTTGATCAAATTTTGTCACTTTTTAATTAAGAACCCTTTTGAGCTTCACAATTCTTTTATTTCATTTTAAGAAGGTTAAGTGAGGTTTGTGAAAAAAAGGGGTGTGACATACTATTTTAAACAAGTGATGAGTAAATTCATGAAGATGAAAGAGGAAGTAAGTCAAAGAACATGAATTTTTCGTCCAAGTTTGGCATATTGGGATAAAATGCGGGCCGAGCATTAATAACCGATATTTACGGACTAGTAACATACAAGGTACCATATGACCATGACAGTAGGATGTATAAAGTGTATTAAAAAAAATAAGTAGAATTTTAAGTAATTTTAGACAAATTCTTAATTATGCGGGTAATTGATTAATTACCGAGTAGCGGGATAATACCTAATTAAATTAATTGATTGATGGATAGGATCAAAATCCCACGTGGCAGCAAATTAATACACCTACCGTATGAATCTTATTCATAAATCATGACTAAGAGTCATTTTTAATAGGTGGCAACGTTACACAAGACACCTCATTCTTGGATTTTAGATACAAGCCATATTTCATTCTTAAACCTTAATATTTTCAGATACCAAAAGAACACTACAATCAAATGTAAGAGCTATCACATTAGCAATGTGATTCCTTAGCAAATTCCCACAAAATCATTATAACGTGATTTCTTCAACCAAAATCCAACGAGATTTCTTAGCACGGTAGCAACATGAGATTTTGCGATTCTAAGGGAGTACGGTGCAGCTTTTTCAAGAATATCATACGGATTTTTCTCTACTCCAGGTATGCTAAGGCTATCCCTTCTTTCTTTTGGCATGATCTATACGACACAAACGAAACGATAAAATGCGCAACTTCCATAAATGACTCTATTCATAGAAGTATTAGAGGTGCCTATGTTCTTGAATTTTCATGTGTCATATTATTCTATCATTTATTCATGGGTCTCAGATAAATATGTAAGTTGAAAAAAAAAGTTTACTTCATGATATTACTCGAAGGCATAATGGTCTTATAACATTCCAAGAGATTTTATTGACGTACTTCTCATGCATTGCATTCATGTACATTGAACCATGATCAGATGGCGTTATATACATACACATACACACATATATGGAATATGGGAAAAGGTTATGGCATTATATACACACCACCACCTGATCAGCTGGTATACGTTGATGATTTGCCCACAGTGGCCGAGATGATATGATGGGATGCCGTCAGAGGCTTGATGATGTTATGAATGCATATACCCATGCATGGTATGACATTTATACGCATCTGCACAATATTATAATATTAAATAATTCACAGAGTTATTCAGATATACATGTTGAGTATTTTACTCCATGTTTCTCCCATGTCTACTAGTTACTAATTTTCATTCCTTATATACTCGGTACATTATTTGTACTGATGCCCCTTTTGCCTAGGGACGCTGCGTTTCATGCCTGCGGGTCCTGATAGACAGGTCTAGAGTCCTCCAAGTAGGCTATCAGCTTAGTGGAAGGTGTTGGTGCGTTCCATTTGCTCCGAAGTTGCTTCTTTGGTCAGTATGATTAGCACATGTATTAATTGGTATGGTGAAACCTTGTCCCGACCTTTATGATATTATATATTCTTAGAGGCTTGTAGACAGATGTTATGTATATGGATACTTATATGGCCTTGTCGGCCTATATTTCGAGCATATAAAGAATCATGCCAACCTTATAGGCTCGTACGTCATATGCATAAGTTTGTATTCCCTCATGCTTTACTATGGTTAATTTACCTATGATATAATGATATGAAAGATACAATATGTTGGTACTCTATTGAGTAAGGTAGCGGGTGCCCGTCGCGGCCCATTGGTTTGGGTCGTGACAGAGAACTGGTCCCAAGTGAGAGCTGGTAACCCAGCTGGTCTGGCCAAATAATAATCTCTCCATCATTTCTTGATGGAACCTAATAAGCGAAAAGCAACAAAGTCGACCCCATTGCTCTCCACTATCCCCAAGTTCCGTAGAACCTCATGGCAATTGTCCAAATAGTCTTAGGGATCCTCCGAAAATGCACCGCTATAGGTAGTAGTGAAAAGCTTGGTGAACCTGTCCAACCTCTACAAAGCCTCCGAAGACATACTTGATCCATCACCGGTTTGTGCTACAACACCCGGCGGAACTACCCCAACTAGCTGAGCTGCTGGAGTCTGAAGCTAAGGAGCCATCTGCTCTAGAGTGTGAGTAGCGGGAGTCTGTGCTCCTCCCCCAGCCCGAGAGACGGCTGGTGCTACAGGAAGCATGTCTGCCTGAGTAACACTCTCCATAAGGCCCAATAGACGGACCAAAGCATCCTGAAGTACCAGGGTAGCTATGAACCCCTCTAGAACCTGATACGGCCCTGCTGGAATGGTCGGGACCGGAACCTCATCATCAAACTCTACCTGAGGCTCGGTCGCTGGTGCTACTACTCGAGCTCTGGGTTGAGCCCTGCCCCTTCCTCGACCTCTAGCACAACCTCGGCCTCATACTCTGCCCCTCGTAGGAGCTGCCACTAGGGGCTCAGGCTGCTGATCAACTGGTGAAGCGGTACGCGTTCTCGCCATCTATGAAGGAACAAAGTAGAGAGTTCAATTAGCATTGAGATATCAAATCGCACGACAGAGATGAATAAAAGTGAAATTGTTCCTAACTCTGTATCTTCTGGGGGATAAGCACAGATGTCTCTGTACCGATACTTCAGACTCTACCAAGCTTGTACGTGAATTGTGAGACCTAAGCAACCTAGAGCTCTGATACCAACTTGTCACGACCCAAATTTCCTACCGTCGGGATCGTGATGGCGCCTAACATTGTACTCGCTAGGCAAGCCAACGTTACAGAATATCTCCCTTTTTTCCTTTATCTTTTAATAACTAAAAATTAACAAAAGTAAATCAGCGGAAATAAATACGGAAGAACATTATTTAAAAGATTATCTTTATGCTAATAACAAAAACTATAATAAATTCCACCCAGAACTGGTGTCACAGCTCACGAACAATCTACGAATACTACAAATAATGGTCTGAACGAAAAATTTACATTTGTCTCGAAAGTAGATAAAATAGAAATAAAATAAGATAGAAGGGGACGTCAGGGCCTGTGGACGCCTACAAGACTACCTTGGGTCTCCGGAATGCAGCAACAGCAACCAACCTCTCGATTAGCCACTAGCTCCGAAATTTGCACAAGATGTGCAGAGTGCAATATCAGTACAACCGACCCCATGCACTGGTAAGTGTCGAGCCTAACCTCGACGAAGTAGTGACGAGGCTACGGCAGGGCATCACAACATATACAACCTGCAACAGTTTATACTAAAACGAAAAGGAAATACGGAATGAAATATAACAGAAACTTGCATTAAATGAATATGGAAACCAGCCGTTCTACTAGTACTCAGCTATAACCAATCCTTAGGGAGTTTCAACATCTCAGTAATGAATTTCAACATAAATTAATGCTAAAACAACAACTGATGCGGCGTATATCATGATCCCATCATATAAACAATGACAGTATCAATATTCACCCTTATAACTCCTTGTTGCGGCATGCAACCCAATTCCACCAGTCCACCCTTATTGCTCCTCATAAATATCACCCTTATTCCTCTTGTTGTGGCGTGCAACCCGATCCCACCTGTCTACCCTTATTACTCCTTGTTGCAGCATACAACCTGATCCCACCAGACAATCACATTCACCCTTATTCCTCCTGTTGCGGCGTGCGACCTGATCCCAATATATATATATATCAACAGTAATCACAAAAATAAAAAAATAAGTGTTTCACAAGTTAACTCAAATCCTCCATAACACTTATACCTCAATACACACAATGGAATATCGCTACGATTATGAAACTTCACCAGTATAGACTACTCGGCGAGACCAACCAAGGTGTACCATAAGGCACCAATATAAGCTAACAGAGTAATAAAACGAAACCATGAAATAATTAAATATTCCAATAAATATAACAACAATTAATATGAAGCAATTAGACATGAAAACATTTATGAGCAAGTAGCAATTAAGGCAAGAGAGCAATATATAAGGAAACGGGGAAGGGAACAAGCTAAATGATAATTTGGTGGCGCATAGGTACTCGTCACCACACCTATATACCACACGCATGGAATTTCACATAGAAAATAAGTAGGGGATCCCTAATCCCTCAAGTCAAGGTTAGACTAAACGCTTACCTCAAGCCAACCGGTATTTCAAAGCTCAATCACCGCTTTACCTCTCGATTCCACCACCAATTCAATTGTATCTAGTCATAATTAACTTAATAATATCAATACATGCTAAATAACTCAACTCCAATGCATAATAATAGGTTTTTTAACATTTCCCCCAAAAAGTCAAAAATCGACCTCGGCCCCGCTTGGTCAAAACTCGAAGTTCGGACCAAAACCCAATTACCCATTCACCCCGAGCCTGGATATGCAATTGGTTTTGGAATCCGACCTCAATTTGAAGTCTAATTCCTCAAATTTTGAAATTTCCAAATTTCACCCAAAAACACCCAATTTCCCATGAAAAACCCTAGATTCTATGATGAAATCTTGTAAAAAAATAAAATAGGTTGGAAGAAATAAGTTAAGAATCATTTACCTATGATTTGGGAAAGAACTTGCTCTAAGAAAATATCCTCTTGGAGTTTAGGTTTTTAAAATTTGAAGAATGAATGAAAAATCTCGTCCAAGACCCTTTTACTCAGCTGTAGATGTCGGAATTGCGACCTGAGCTTCGCAATTGCGAAGTTCGCAAATGCGAAGAACCATCACAAATGCGAAGTTCCCCACACTTCTTCTTCCATCGCAATTGCGAAGGAAATGATCGCAATTGCAAAGGTAATGATCACAATTGCGATCAGGGACCTCCGCAAATGCGACAAAAGGATCGCATTTGCGATCACACCCCTTCCCAGACTTCCTTCGAAATTGCGAATATTTGTTCGCATTTGCGAACTCTGCTAGCCCAGCCCTTCTTCTCAATTGCGATAAGGCCCTCGCAATTGCCATGCCTGATGTGCTCGCATTTGCGAAGCCTGATCTCGCAATTGCGAGATCAGAGGCATGCAACAAAAATGAATACCTGCAACATTTTTTTCCAAGTCCAAAACAGTTCGAAGCTTATCTAAAACTCACCCGAGCCCTCGGGGCTCCAGATCAAATATTCACACAAGTCTTAAAACATCATATGAATTTGTTCATGCGATCAAATCGCCAAAATAACATCTAGAACTATGAATTCAACACCAAAACTCATGAAATTTTCAAGATAGTTCAAAATTTCTATTTTCTCAACCAAGGGTCCGAATTACATCAAATCTCTTCCGTTTTTCACCAAATTTCACAGGTAGGGTCTAAATACTATACCAGACATGTACCGGGATCCAGAACCAAAATACTATCCCAATACCAACAAGATCAAATCTTATTCAAATTCCAAAAACCACTATATTTTCAGTTAAATAATTTTCTTCAAAAATTTATTTCTCGAGCAAGGGACCTCAGAATTCGATTTCGGGCATACGCCTAGGCCCCATATTTTACTACGGACCTTTCGGGACCGTCGGAACACGGGTCCGGGTCCGTCTACCCAAAATATTGACCGAAGTCAACTAAAATCATCTTTTTAAGCCAAAAATCATTATTCTTAAATTCTCATATAAAAGCTTTCCGGCATCGTGCCTGGACTGCGCATGCGGATCGAGGAGAGATAAAAGGAGATTTTCAAGGCCTCAAAACACGGAAACGGATTCTAAAACAAAATTTATAGAAACTAAGCGTCCACCAAACTATATAGAGAACCGGGTTCTCTATCAGTTCCCATTGTAAGCAACAGACTGCAAAACCAAACTGTATAGGGAATCAGGTTCTCTATTTATTCCCACAGTAAATCGGCAGTAAATAAAGAACACAGAGGAATTTTACATGGAAAACTCCCAGCTCAAGCGATTAAAAACCACGACCTACCCTTGTAGGATTTCAACTTCACTGTTGAGCAATCTTTAGATTACAACCTATTGTAACCTAGGAATTAACCTCTTAATCCCTCACTAACTTGTAACTACACTATTACAAGCCACTTTGTAATAACTCTATTACAAAGACTTCACAACTAGACTAACTCTAGCCAAGATACAAACACAAGGGTTTATGACTTACAAAGGGTTTCCTATATAATGCTTCTAACTAAGCTAAGTAGGAGTTACAAATGAAGAACAAATAACAAAGACTCAACATACCTATGGACTTAAGATATCTTCAATCTTTGGATCTGGTCCTTGAGGTTGCAACAGTTTTATTCTTAAGAGAGGTTGTGGCTAGCACCTGAGAGAATATTTTTCTTTTGATTTTGCAAGTGTTGGAGAGATGAAATCCCTTTCCTCATGTTGATAATATGTGTGTGTGATGTCATTAAGGATGATGCAATAAAGTGTCCTTTAGTTTGGCCTTAGCAAGTTACAGCTTTGATGTTGTACTGCTGCCAGACGGTACAGCGCAGCAGCCTGCCAGACAGTACAGTGCAGCAACTTTTACAGCTGTAGAGTTGACTGTACAACGACGAGGGAAACCGATCCCTATCTGGTCCCTCTATTGTTTCCTTATCTGATTTCATTGAGAATTGTATCAGACATCTGACTAGTTATTCTGAATGCAAGGGAACTTAAGTGTATCAGATTTCTTATCTTGTTCTCTCATGAAGTAAGTTGTTTTACCTTCATTGATTGTATTTATACATTTGTGACATCACTTACAATGATGTAAGCAAGGTAGGTAAAAAGTCTTCCACAGAAAGTTGACTACTGCACTGTTCATGTACAGTAGCGTGTACAGGCAGCAACTTTTCAGCTGGAGAGTTGACTTTATACAGTCTCCTCGGGAACTGGTAGGGACCTGTTCCCTCAGCTGTTTCTTCCACTTTGAAGAGTTGAGTTATATCCCACGCCGGATCCCAACCTAGAATTTTGTGATATTAAGGTCTTGTAAATGTATAACAGGTTCCTTATCTGGTTCTGGATGGTAATTTTGTCAGATCATCAAAACATAAAGTAAATTACTTCTGCCCAAAGTACTTGTAACCTATCAATTCCCCCCTTTTTGATGATGACAAAACTTAGAATTAATATTCCTCCTGAGAACTGGATCTCCACATTGTTCCCCCTACGAATCAGCCATATCCCCCCTAAGAACCAAACCTACGGAGTTGATCATAACTGGTTTCTCAAGACTGTTTGGCAAATCATCAAAACTCAAAATACTATAATTTATCAATTTTCCTCTTTTTGATGATGACAAACCAATAATTAATATTCCTCTTGAGAATCAGATTCCTTACATGTACTGATCACATCTGATCCGTACCTAGTTCCTTGAGAACGATTGTCATCATCAAAACATGACATAGTGTAACTTAGAGCAATTTCCCCCTTTTTGATGATGACAAACCCAAAATTAATATTCCCCTTGAGAACCAGATTCCTCATATGTTTCCCTACGGATCAGACCTATAATCAACATATTATCAGCAACGTTCCCCCTGCGAAACAGAGCAATCTTTCATGCACAACACAATATATCAATTTGATTCTATTCCTCCCCCATGTTGACACCTATATAACTTTCCCCTTTTAGCGTCATTGAAAAGAATAATAGAAGAAGCACATCCAAAAAGAAGTTCAGCAACATTAACTCATGCCACTTGGGCAACACACCATAAACAACAAAAAGAACAACAAGTGAATGTCATTGCACAAAATAAAGTGATTTCCCATAATAGAGTAATTATAATAAAAGCACAGTAGTTTCAACAAAACATAATATGACAATTTAAACAACTAAAGTATAAATGTCATCAAATATAGGAATCAAAAGAAGATAAGAATTCAATGGAATTTAGAAGGAATGAAAGACATGGATCACTGGGCAGGAGGAAAAGTAATGGGCTAAGGCCTTGATGAGCTTGTCCATTCCTTTGATCAATGATCATCTGCTCTCTCAGTTCCTCTACCTATTTCCTCGATCATTCATTCTCACCCTTCAACTTAGCATTTTATTCTACCAAGGGTCCACGAGGACCTGGTTCTCAACCTATCCAAGTAGGTTGAACCATCAATCAGATCACCAAGAATCTCCCTAAGCTTCTTCTCATCAAGAACAAACTCAGTCCCATGCACATATAGCATCAGAGTATCACATAAAACATAGAAGTTTTTACTTCTTCTTCATAAATATTGGGACTTGGAGGAACAAAGAGGTGATTCTATTTTTGGAACTCAACAATGTCAAGAGGTTCTTCCATTTTTCAGCAATATCAGAGTCAACACTCTGCCTAACAGCACTTTTTGAGACTTCAGAGTCTTCTACCTCTCAAACCTGATGACTCAACCTTTTGCTTCTACAAGGAATCAGGTTCCTTACTTACACTACCCTTTCTATCCCTGAGCATCCATGTCTCCCTCTTTTTCTTCTCAATCTGTTTACTCTTATCATCTGTTGCATCTTTCTCAGTCAACTTTCTTTTCTCCAATTTTTTTTCTCACTTCATTCTCTCTTCCACAATCACATCAGCAGGTCACACCACTTCATCATCAATCAACCTACTTTTCATCAATCATTTTTATTGGATCAGAAGTTTGTTTAAATACAGAACTCAAAAAGAAAAATATCATCATTAAAATTAACTTCCTGAGAAGGAATTGAGGGATCAGGTCCCTCATTCAGTTCTCACATTTACCAATTTCTCCATCCTTCAAGACTTCCACAAATCCAGCAATAATTTCAGCCTCACGCTCTAGAATATTAGATCTACCCTGTTCCCTTTTAGTTAAACTTCCATCAAAATCTACCAAAGACTTCTTGGGGTTCTGATTCAGATGGAGTTAGAATTTTGGAAAGTGATAGAGTTGGGTTCACTTCTGGCATATTTGGAGAGAAGGATTCTTTTTTAGACAAGGTTGATTTTGGTTTGGATGAAAAGAATCGATTTTGGTTGGGTGTAAGATAGAGAAGTGGTTTTTTTGGGCTACGGGTCAGTTCAGAAAAGGTTTAACATTTTGGACTTCAAAAATTAGGAGAGAGGCAGGAGAAATGCCGGAATAAATTAATGACATGACACTTCAGCAGCTTAAAAAGGCATATAAGTATTGGAGAGACTACTAACCTGAGTCACAGAAACCAGGTTCCTTGACGGTTTTTGAAAATTTGAGCAAAGACTTCTAGAAGTGCAATATCACTCTTACTTGTTTTGTCCTGAAACTTCCATATGTGTATACCTGTAACAGTATATCTTTGAGTTAGATATCTCCGAAAAATACTTTTTAGCATTGTACCTTTCCTTCTTAGCATAGCCAATCATTGAGGGACCAGGTCACTGTGCCTTTTGGAGATTCTATTGTATCTTCTACATTGCTCTGCTTGACTTGACACATCAAATCAATCTTTCCATTTGCAATATCTATAGCTTCACCGGGAGCATTTGTGAATTCTCCATATTCATCTTCTTTGTTATGTGACCCTTTGCCACCATTGTTGAGAACAAAGCATTTTGCATCCAAAGGCTCTCGGGTAAGTCAGCTTAAGTTTTCTCCCATTGAGCAGTTCATAGAGAGACTTATCGAGAAGGGACCTGATCATGCACTTGTTAATCGAGTGGCAGGATAAAAACTCACATGTCCCAGTCATCTACGCCATAACTTAGCATCATCATCAATGACACATAGACAAGTTAGATCACCACCATTAAGTGAATCAAGGTCTGCAACATAGATGTTCTTAAACCTTTTGGCTATCAACACCGCTTCACTAATTTTGAGATTGGTGACATTGCAATATTTGGACAAGAACTTCACTTCATTTTTCCTTATCACAGATTTGAGACACACTCAAAAAGATATATTTCAAGCCATTCATATGGTACACATTTTCAATTTGCATGGGAGAGTGTTTTGCCAATTTTGCCAACACCAAGAATATAACCCTTCTTGCCATTTCGAAAAAACATACTCCCACCTTGAAAGCCCTAGAGTGAGAGGAAATCATCCATTCTTCTAGCCATATGCTTAGAGCAGCCGTTATCCATGTATCATTTTTTGACTGTTACCTCTCACTCCAGCCGGCACATGAAATCACTGATTAGACTTAGGAACCCAAGCCAGCTTGGGTCCCTTACAAAGATAGAATGGGCGAATCAAACTTCTTTTTGCCCATGCAGGCAACATATATTTTCCTCTCAGAGGACTAAGTTTCTCAACACAATGCTTTTTTTCAACAAAAACTTTATTTTTCTGTAGAGCCTGAATTTTAACTTTACAAGAGTCCTTGTAATGACCAGTTTGACCACAGTGAGTGCACAACCTATTATCAGTCACAGTTACATACTTGCTATGGGGATTATAGGAGGTTTTAGCCTTTTGGAACCTGATTCCTTGCATGTTTCCACCATTACTCCTGTACATAGACGTTATTACATCAGAGGACTGTGTCCATTTAAGTGACTTATCAAGATCATTTTTAACCCTTTTTAAATCCTCCTGAAGTTGTCTATTCTTTTCAAGCTCAGCAACAAGACTTGTTTTAATTTTCTTAAGCTCACTCTCAAGCTCAAGTTGAGCCTCACTAGCTGCTTCTTTACCCTTAGTATTGTCCATCCATTTTTTTGTTTGTTTTTTCAATAAGTTATGTTCTCTAGTTACTTCTTCCACTTGTTCCTTCAAGTCTACAATAGAGAATACCATATCATCCCTCTCTTGTTCTATGTCACTAATTTCTTATTTTAAAGCAGTTTTCTCATTAATGAGGTTGTTTAACTTGAAAATGGTATTAACAATTATATTTGATTGTGGTTCCAAAAATATGTGATTTATCTTGATACTAGTTGTTATGTGAATAATGCTAAGTGTAAATGAACAAGAAATGATACGCAAACCAGTATGGTCACAAGACTGAAGCCCTCGAGCTTAGTGATATGGGACCTCGAGGGCAGCCTTTAAAGGTTGATGATGAGCAATAAATGAAGAACAATAAATGAAGAACAATGAATGAACACAATAAATGAGTAGCAATAAAGCTGTAGAATAGTTGTTGAACTCTTTTAGGCAAGAAAAGCAGAGAATGTTCTATTGTATTCAATATTCATGATTGTTAAAAAGTTTAAAAAAAGTGCCTCTCCATGGGTCCCCTTTATATAGGAGGGGTGAATCCCAACACAACACAAATCTAATCATGATAGAGAAATACTATTGGTATAGCTGTGTAACAGACTTGTACGGGCTTGTCCTATCTTTACAGACCTTATCAGCTCTAACCACGCGTCCTTGGGAGTTTTCCCTCCTTTCCATGACAGTCATCGACTTTATACTGCCTCGAGGTTGGCCATAGTGAACCTTCGATGTGCTCTCTCGAGGGATGCACCTTGGGGTCACACTTCACATTCTTCTTCGAGCTTCTCGAGGTTGGGCGTGGAGTTCCACAGTAGCCCCAAAGTCAAACTCCTCGATTTTGACCGTATACAGATAATCCACGTGTTTCTTAGAATAGAATGATATGAAACGACTTGAATTCTCCAACTCTTCACTACCTCCATCATTACGTAAGTTATGTCGTGTACGTGACTGGTGCGACAAAAAGGGATGTTCAAAAGCCGCATTCGCACAATTCTTAAAAAGCCTCGAATTGATTACGATGGTTGGTCGTCCTTTGGCTTTCCCCAACACGCACTACTGGACCCTATAAATACTTCAATCCTTCACTCCTTACTCTTCATTATATCTCATAACTTTCAACAACTCTCCTTACTTCGCTCTTGTGTTCGTTTCTCACCTGACTTCTTCCTCTCCTTCTGAGATTTTTCAGCAAGAATGGCAAAAACCTTTAAATATGTTACCCAAAAGGAGAAAGCCCCTTCGTCATCACGCTCATCTAAGAGAAAAACGGTAGTTCCACCTAGTATTGAGGAGTGTATTCTCGGGCCTTGTGAAACGTCTTCTGATTTCCAGGTCGAAAAACCTTCCTTTATTCCGGGACAATGCAAACCCATGTCTCGATACATCAGCCTAATAACTGAAATTGAGAAAGTGAAGGTTGACTGTCGTTGGGGGGAGGCGGTGCAAGTATAGATTCCTTTTCGTGAAGAAGACATAACCAAATAAAAAGCCGGTTTCCTTAGTGTATACACATATACGTTCACCTTAGGCCCGGTAGAAGCCTCTTCGCCACCGATAGACCCAGTGATCCTCGATTTCTGCAAACAATATCGGGTGACGCTCGGGCAAATCTATCCATAATTCTGGCGCATCATTTATCTGATTAGGTATTTCTCGAACATGATCGAGGGGATGCCTTTTACCCTTGATTATCTGATTAGACTGTATAGCCCCCAACTTTATCGAGGTGGCCTGATTAAGTTAGAATGTCGATCCTCTAAGCCCTTTTTTGCTAGCATTGAAGAGGACAAGGACCGAGGGTGGATGAGCTGCTTTGTCCGAGTCAGGACCTCAGACCTGATCCCTGCTGAGAAAATTCCATTCCCCGAGGAATAGAATATGAAACGTAAGTAAACATATTTTTCTAATTGGATATCTTTTCTCGCCTTCGAATTAACTCCCTTCGGTTATGCAGCTATCGAGTGGTACCCTGGTGCTGTCAAGAATCTCCCGGTCTGGGTCCGATCACTTGATTCGATAAGCCCATATGTGAAGCGTGTGTGGCGTGATTTGGATAAGACTCGTTGGGAGGCCAAAAACCATGGTGAGTTTTTATTTCTGTCATACTCGAGCTCCTTAGAGAAGATATCTTTTGATAGTATTCTCACCCTTTGTGCTTATGCAGGCCTTGGAGAGGCCATTTTGATGAGGGAACCCCCGCCTAGGGAAGTAGATACCCCAAAGCCTGCTAAGGAGAAAAAGAGAAAGAAGAAATCAATAGCCGAGTCCCCAAAGTCGAAGAAGGCTAAAGTTCAAGAGCCTAAGGTTGATTCAGCGGCCTTAACTTCGGAAGTAGTAGAGAGCCCCCGAGCTGGGGGCGAAGGTAAAGATGACTCCCTGCTAGCGCCCGGGAAAAGAGGAAGCGTGACTGCTTTGGACCTTGCTGAGCCGATGGCTATTGAGCCGATGGCAAATAAACCAGAAGTTGTTGATATTGTTCCACCTCGGGCCGAGGAGGCTCACGAGGGTGGGTCAGATGATGTCCCCGAGCCGATCGATGGCCAAAACATTTCCCGAGTCGAGGGGCACTTGGTATATGAGTCAGGAGAGCCCAATTCTGAGGCTCCTCAGAGGCAAGAGAAGGCTCCGATCGATCTAGCCGGAGTTATTGATGTGGGTAATTCTCAGCCGGGTTCGACATTCCCTCTGAGGGAGACACGGGATGCCCGTAATAGAGAAACTTCTGATGCGGGGGTGTCCCTTAGGGAGAATGATGCGTTTGAAGGATTCTTCACTGGGGTGAAGAAAACCCCAAGCTTAATGCTTCTCTCATTTTTGAGGAAGCCGAGAGGCTCCGCAAATAGGTAATCGTCTATCGACTATGCTCTGAGCTTTGATCTTCATCTTCCTGATTTTATTCTTTCACGCTTTCAGGCTATATTGCTTTACAATCAGGCCTTTGCTAAGTCCCAAGCTGAATTGACCCACTGCAAGGGAGAGTGTAGGAGGCTCTCATCAGAGGCTGACGAGCTCAGAGCTCATTTTACCAAAAAGGAGGAAGAACTTCATGGCCTTCGGGCTCGTTTGGAGATAGTGTATCGAGAGTGGAACGATCTTGATGAGCAGGTAATACAGTCTTCGTATGTTTTTATTTTCGTGCTTCTCTGATTTTAGCATTTACCACCCTTGGGTTGATTTTTGCAGCTTGAAAAGAAAGATGTCCTGATGAGGGAGGGGCTTAAAGCCAGGGATATTGAGATTCTCAGACTCAAGCAGCATGTGGACGAGATAACCTCCGAGAGAGATTCCCTCTAGGGAAAGTTGACCTCAATTGAGCATTACCTTCAGGATGCAAGGGCGAATAGTAGCAAGTATAAGGATCTTCATGCTGAATCGGTCGCCACACTATCTGCAGCCAAGTCCGAAGTTGATGCGCTCACATCCTCGTACTGAGATGATGTTGCTGCTACAAATGCTTGAGCCAAGAAGATATATGAAGAGGCCGAGCTTGAACTGACCCAAGCCCTAAAGCATGCCCGGTTAAGATCTCGGAGATAGGCTCTTGAGGATGTACATGCAGGGGGCATTGACTTGTCTGTTGAGATCAAGATGGTGAAGGCCCTAGAGGAAGAATTGGCAGCTCTGCTTTCTTTCGATAATGGTTCAACCAGTAGTTTGGTCAGCGGCTCGGAGGATGATGAAGATGAAGGTGAAGTCCCCGAGGGGGGGAGGTCGTTGATGTTCCGGGGGCCGAGGGCCAAGTCATTGAAGGCACAACTTCTGAGGGAGCTCCGTCCGGTCAAGTGACCCCAGCGGTAGATTAGATTTTTCTTTGTTTCGGTGTAAGGGCCCCTCATGGACTTTGTAAACATCTTTTATCAATGTAAGAATTTCTTCATTTCGCCTTCGATTTGCAAAAGATCCAAGTGTATGACTCTAACGCTTAGTCTGAATACTGGACCCAGAACATAATAAACCCTTAGGTTTTTAATTAATTGATATGATGCTTCTTAAAGTCCTTTGTTATCCCTCGGACTAAGCTTAGATTGATTTGATGCAAACTTAGGTCGCCGGGACTTCTGAGTCCGAGCTGGGTGAGAGCTAGATCTCGATTTTTGAAATAAAGCTAGCCTTTTTTAGGCCTCGTTGATAGTCCTCGAGTGTGAATTTTCTCGAACTCAGGTAGCCTTTGGACTTAGCAACCGGGAGTGTTTGCTCGATCATCTAAAAATAAAGATAGCCCTTAGGCTTTTACAAATAGTCCCCGAGTGAGAGTTTGCTCGAACTTGGGTAGCCCTTAATTGGGTGAAAATTTGTTTGAACTTGAAGTAAAGATAGCCTAAGGCTTTATATATAGTACCCAAGTGAGAATTTTCTCGAACTCGGGTAGCCTTCTTAATAGTCGAGTGAGCATTTGCTCGAACTCGAAATAAATATAGCCCTGAGGCTTTATTAATAGTCCCCGAGTGAGAACTTGCTCGAACTCGGGTAGACCTTGGGCTTAATAGTCGAGTGAGTGTCTGCTCGAACTCAAAATAGAGATAACCCTGAGGCTTTATTAATAGTCCCCGAGTGATAACTTGCTCGAACTCGGGTAGCCCTTGGGCTTAATAACCGAGTGAGCATCCGTTCGAACTCAAAATATAGATAGCCCTGAGGCTTGTTAGGCTGGCCCTTAGGCTCTTATGCATTAGCTCTTAGGCTCTTTTTAGATTGGGTTGATGCGACCTCAAATATGGCTATAGTTTTCCCTCATTTTGGCTAAAGACTTTTGAAGTTTTGATTATGTCTTGGCATGTTTTATGTTCGTCCGACTCTTCAACGGCTCAAACGAGAACCTCGATTACGAGTCGATATGTGACGATAGCTGAGTACTTGGGGAGGTTTAATCGAAGGCTGAGTTTTCGAAACCTTTTCATCAAAGGCTAATTGTTTTCGAAGCCTTTTTATTGTTTAGAGCTGATATTATCGAAGCTCCTTTGCTTATGCTGAGGGTAGCCTGATTAATCGGTACTTTTCAAAGTATTTTCGAAGTATTTGGAGGCTTTTAGTTTTATGGAGGCTGTCGGACGTCTCGAAGCCGCGTTAATTCGGCCGCAGCCTTTTAGTTTGACCGTAGTCTTTGTGTTTGGCCGTAGCCTTTAGTCCCCGGGTGTGGTGACCTTGGCGTCTATATTAAGGGTATGCCTTTTTAGGGGTCTTACAAGTTCGAATATATAGTTTTGGCCTTCATATTGGGGTTATGCCTTTTTAAGGTCTTGTAATTTTGAGTATGCCTCGTTGAGGTCTTAAAAGCTCGGTATTGCCTCCTCGAGATCTTATAAGTTTGGGCATGCCTCGTTGAGGTCTTACAGATTTGATGTTGCCTCACTGAGGGTTATGGATTTTTAAGGTCTTATAAATTTGAGTACGCCTCGTTGAGGTCTTAAGCTTGGGCATGCCTTGTTGAGGTCTTACAGATTCGATGTTGCCTTACTGAGGGCTTACGAGCTCGAAGTTGCCTGATCGAGGTCTTACGAATTTGAGTTTTCAATGGCTCGATGAGCTGACTGTTGATGATAGTCCCCGAGTGTTCGAAATTTTCTAGCTCTTGAGCCGTCTTATGAGAAAGTAGTGAACTTCTTCGAGGCACAAAGTGTTTTAATAAGCAAAGAGGCTTCCTCAATTATTTGATATATGCATACATGTTTTTTTACCTTTAGAGGCTTGATTATGTTACATGGACATGGTTCATTTGACCGTTTGGCCCAATACAATATTCTCCTATCGAGGTCCTCCTAGGCATAGTTCAATTTCTTTGAAGAGTAACCTCCGAGGATGATGCCCCCAGTATTTGAGGTTGATCGAAAAGAAGCCTTGAATACTTGATGAGTTCTTCTTAGGTAGCATATGGATGTTGCCTCGTTAAAAACCTCACCGGAAAAACACATTTGGGATAAAACTAATCGAAGGGAAAAAGAGTGCAACGCATGCCTTAAAACCCAAGTTCTTCGAGTCGAAGGGTGATTCAGCGTCTCCCATCGAACACCTGTAATAAATTAGTATGAGACATAAAGCGAAAAGGGAGAAGGTTACACCTTAGCAATAATAGTGTTTGAGCATCGATATGTTCCAATTGCTTGGAAGTTGCTCGCCTTCCATGGTGCCAAGTTTGTAGGACCCTTTGCCTACTACTCCGAGGATGCGGTACGGTCCTCCCCAGCTTGGGCCTAGTTTCCCTTCATTTGGGTTTCGAGTGTTGAGGGTGACTTTCCTTAGGACTAAGTCTCTAACTCCGAAGTATTGAAGGTTTGTTCTCTTGTTATAATATCTCTCGATCTGTTTTTGGGTGGCCATTCAGACTAGTCCAACCTCTCGCTTTTCATCTAGTAGCTCGAGGGCTGTAGTCATGGCCCCGCTGTTCGAGTCCTCGGTGGCATGTCAAAATCGGGCGCTTGGCTCTCTGACCTCGACCGGTATCAAAGCCTCGAACCCGTATACCAAAGAGAACGGTGTCTCTCCTGTGCTTGATTTCGAAGTTGTTCGGTATGCCCATAGTACTTCAGGCAATACATCTTTCCATTTTCCCTTCGCATTTTCTAACCTCTTTTTCAAGTTTTGGATGATGGTCTTGTTCGTGGACTCGGCCTGTCCATTTGCACATGGGTGATAGAGCGTTGATAGTATCCTCTTGATCTTATGACCTTCGAGGAATTTCGTTACCTTGCTGCTTATAAACTGCTTCCCATTGTCACAAGTAATCTCGGGGGGATCCTGAATCGGCATATGATGTGGTCCCAGATGAAGTCAATGACTTCTTTTTCTCTTATCTTTTCAAAGGCCTGTGCTTCCACACATTTCGAGAAATAGTCAATCATAAACAGAATAAATCTAGCTTTACCTGGCGTCGTTGATAGGGGGCCGACAACGTCCATCCCCCATTTCATGAACGGCCAGGGTAATAAGATTGAATGTAGTTGTTCACCGGGTTGGTGAATCATCAGTGCAAACCTTTGGTATTTGTCACACCTTCGAACGAATTCCTTGGTGTCCTTCTCCATGTTGTCCCAATAGTAGTTTGCTCTGATCACCTTTCAAACCAAAGAATCGGCACCGAAATGATTTTCACAAGTGCCCTCCTAGATTTCTCGCAGTACATAATCGGTGTCCCCTGGTCCCAAGCATACTACTAGAGGTCCATCGAAGGTCCTTCTATATATTGTTCCATTCTCGTCGAGTGAAAACCGAGTTGTTTTGGCTCGAAGGGCCCTAGATTCCTTTAGGTCTGTGGGCAGTTTCTCGTTTCTCAAATAGTCGATGTATTTATTCCTCAATCCCATGTTAGACTTATTAAGTTGATCTCGGCGTGGCCTTCTTCAATCACCGACTTGGATAACTGTACAACAGCCCCAAGGAGTATGTCGTCTTCTTCGACGGACGACCCCAGGTTCGTGAGTGCATCGGCCTCACTGTTCTGATCTCGAGGAATATGGACCAGAGTCCATTCTTTGAAGTGATTCAATATGACCTGAAGTTTGTCTAAGTATCTTTGCATCATGTCCTCTCGAACCTCGAAGCTCCCATTTACTTGGTTGACTACCAGACGGGAGTTGCATTTTGCTTCGACGATTTCTGCTCCTAGGCTCTTAGCTAGCTCAAGACCTGCAATCATAGCCTCATAATCGGTCTCGTTATTAGTAAATTTCGAAGTTTTTATAGATTTCCTAATCACGCCGCCCGTAGGCGGTTTCAGAATGATGCCTAGCCTGGACCCTTTCACATTCGAGGCACCGTCGGTGAACAGGGTCCATACCCCCAAATATGTGCCAGTTTTTAGCAAGAGTTCTTTCTCTAACTCGGGCACGAGGGTAGGCGTAAAGTCGGCCACAAAGTCTGCCAAAATTTGGGACTTGATAGTCGTTCGGGGTTGGTACTCGATATCATACCCTCCGAGCTCGATGGCCCATTTGGCCAATCTGTCCGATAATTTAGGTTTGTGCAAGATGTTTCGAAGAGGGTACGTTTTTAAAACACATATACGATGGCATTGAAAATAAGGTTTTAATTTCCGAGATGCACTTATTAATGCAAGAGCTAATTTTTCTAAGTGCGAATACCTAGTTTCAGCATATCCTAGAGTCCGGCTCACGTAATAAATAGGGAATTGCATACCTTGTTCTTCCCGAACCAACACACCACTTACTGCTACTTCGGATAGGCCAGATACAAGTACAACATTTCATCCTCCTTCGAGGTATGGAGCAAAGGTGGGCTCGAGAGGTACCGCTTTAATTCCTCTAAAGCATGTTGGCATTCCGAAGTCCATTCAAAGTTGTTTTTCTTTTTGAGTAGGGAGAAGAAATGATGACTCTAATTTGACAATCTCGAGATGAACCGGCCTAAGGTCGCTATCCTCCCGATCAACCATTGTATGGCCTTCACATTGTTCACCACTGTGATTTCTTTAATGGCCTTGATTTTGTCGGGGTTGATCTCGATCCCCATATTCGACACCATAAAGTCTAAAAATTTGCCCGATCCTACTCCGAAGGCAAATTTCTGGTGGTTAAGCTTCATGTTGTAGCCTCTAAGGATATCGAACGTTTCCTGCAAATAAGTCAAATGGTCCTCTGCACGCAAGGATTTAACTAGCATGTCATCAATGTAAACTTTCATAGATTGTCCTATTTGATGTTCAAACATCTTATTAACTAGGCATTGGTACGTAGCTCCTACGTTTTTTAGCCCGAAGGGCATTACATTATAACAGTATGTACCATACTTCGTGAGGAACAAAGTCTTTCCCCTGTCCTCTGGGTTCATTTGAATTTGATTATACTGGGAATAGGCATCGAGAAAAGTGAAGATCTCGTGGCCGGCCATAGCACGATCAAGCGATCGATGTTGGTCAATGGGAATGAGTCTTTGGGGCATGCTTTATTCAAATCATTATAATCTACGCACATTCTTAATTTATTTCCCTTTTTGGAAACCACTACTACATTAACCAACCATTAAGGGTATTTTACCTCCCTAATTGATCCTATTTTGAGGAATTTTGTTACTTCTTCTTTGATGAATGCATGTTTTACCTCGGACTGAGGCCTCCTTTTTGCTTTACTGGTTTGAACCTGGGATCGACACTTAGTCGATGGGTGGTTATTTCCGGGGGGATCTTTGTCATGTCTAAATGGGACCAAGCAAAGCAATCAATGTTGTTAATAAGAAATTGGATGATTTTTTTCCTGAGTTCGGGGGTTAATCACATTCCCAGGCATACCTTTCGATCTGGAAGATGCTTGATCAAGACGGCATGTTCGAGTTCTTCGACCATCGATTTTGTTGCATCCGACTCCTCGGGGGAAACGAAGGTCCGAGGGGTGAGGAAGTCTTCTTCGTCATCTTCCTTCGAATGTTCATAGACCACTTGTTCCTCGGGGGTCAGCCCATTTCCTGACTCATCCTGGACGGGGAGAGTCGATGTTGGTGCCATGTCGTTTATTGCGAACATCTCATTTGCTTCATGTTGTTCTCCGTACACCTTTCTATACCATCTTTTGTTGGGAACTTCATCATATGATGAAGATTTGATGGTACCGCCCTCATGTTGTGTATCCACGGTTTTCCAAGTAAGGCATTGTACCTCATGTCACCTTCGATGACATGAAACCTGGTGTCTTGAACTATACCGGACACGTTGACTGGGAGGATGATTTCTCCCTTCATTGTCTCATTTGCCATGTTGAATCCATTGAGGACTCTAGAGGTGGGCATGATCTGATTGAGCAGTCCGAGCTGCTCTACCACCTTCGACCTGATTATGTTGGCCGAGCTACCTGGATCCACGAGTACACGTTTAATTTTTTCAAAAGAAAAAAAATTACCAGTACATCATTATATGGTTGGGACAAGGCCTCTATGTCTTATATAGATCCGAGTTTGCCTTTCCGTTACGATGGACATTTTGCGCCATTTGAACATGGGTCCTTGTAGGACGTCGGTTCCTCCAATGATCATGTGAATTATGTGCTGAGGCTTTTCTGGTCCATTCTTTCTGTTCGCCTCTCATTCTTGCAAGTGGTTCTTGGCTCGATTGCTGAGGAATTCTCGAAGGTGCCCTTTGTTGATCAGCCGGGCCACCTCCTCTCGGAGGTATCTAAAATTCTCGGTCCTATGACCATGAATGCCATGGTATTCACACATCAAGTTCGGGTTCCTTCGGGAAGGATCTGACTGTGCGGGTTTTGGCCATCTGGTATCCCTGATTCTACCCATGGCCGATACGATGTCTGAGACATCGACATTGAAGTTGTATTCTAACAAACGGGGTACCTCCATTGGCCTCAAATGCCTATCAAACCTGGTCTTGCTCGTAAGTCCCCGGGAATTTTGGCCTCGATCTACTCCTCAATCATTTTGAGGTATATCCCGCCTCGAAGTGTCTCTTCGATCTTTGAAGTATGGATGATACCTTTCTTTGCCTTATTTCGACTCCATTGGTTCCTTTTCTAGGAGCCTGCTTGGATATACTAAGCCATAGGGGGCTCCCAATTGGTCGTCCTCGACCCTGACCTTCGATTGATATATGTTGTGTACATCTACCCAAGTTACGGCAGTATACTCAAGCAAGTTTTGCTTTAGCTGCTTCGAAGCAATCGAGCTTCGCTCGTTTAAGCCTTGAGTGAAGGCCTGCACTGCCCAGTCATCGGAGACTGGTAGTAATTCCATTTGCTCCATCTGGAAGCGAGATACAAATTTCCTCAGCATCTCATTCTCTCTTTATTTGATCTTGAAGACGTCAGACTTACTTGTAGCAATCTTGATGGCACCGGTATGTGCCTTCACAAAAGAATCTGCCAACATGGCAAACGAATCCATCGAGTTCGGGGGTAGGTTATGATACCACATCATGGCTCCCTTCGACAGTGTTTCTCCAAATTTCTTCAGCAAGACGGATTCAATCTCATCATCATTTAAGTCATTCCTTTTACAGCACAAGTATAAGCGGTAATGTGCTCATTAGGGTTCGTGGTCCCATTATACTTCGGGACATCGGCCATTCTGAATTTCTTCTGGATGGGCTTCGGAGCCATACTTGATGGGAATGGTTTCTGCACGAACTTCTTGAATCTACACCCTTCAGAATTGGGGGTGCGCCCGGGATCTGATCGACCCTCGAGTTATAAGTCTCTACTTTTTTATTGTTGGCCTCTATCTTCTTTTCTCCTGACTTGATTCTTTTAGTCAATTCCTCGAGCATTTTCATGATTATGGGGTCAATCCCCGAGCCGCTTTCATTGGGTCTTTCTAGCACTGGTTCGTGTTGCATATTGACTGGTTCGACAGTGTTAGGGGTTCTGTTCTGACTTTGAAGTTGAGGCTAACTCCGGTTCGAATATCACTTGGAGGCTAACTCCTCCTTCTTCCATTCCTCGTGCTTCTTGGTCTCTATCCTGGTCTTCCCTGCATCCATTCCTTACGGGGTCTGCACTTGTTTGCGAGTTTAGAGCATTGTAGGAGCTGATATCAACTGGCTCCACGTTTGGCACTCCCTCAGGGTTTACAAGTAGTACACTGAGCCCTATGTCGCTATTTTCTCCAAGTCCCTCACTGTCGTGAAGAGGTGCATTTTGTGTGCTAGACATGATTAAGCCTGAAATCAAAGAATCTTTGATAAGAAAAAGTGTGAAGAGTAACGTATGTTATCAGAAAACTAGCACCAAAATAATCACTATTATCTTTAGCCCCACGGTGGATGCCAAATTGTTTACCTTGAAAATGGTATTAACAATTATATTTGATTTTGCTTCTAAAAATACGTGATTTATCTTGAGACTAGTTGTTATGTGAATAATGCTAAGTGTAAATGAACAATAAATAATAAGCAAACTAGTATGGTCACAAGACTGAGGGCCTCGAGATCAGTGATATGGGACCTTGAGGCAGCCTTTAAAGGTTGATGATGAGCAATAAATGAAGAACAATACATGAAGAACAATGAATGAACACAATAAATGAGTAGCAATAAAGCTGTAGAATAGTTGTTGAACTCGTTTAGGCAAGAAAAGCAGAGAATGTTCTATTGTATTCAATATTCATGTGTGTTACAAAGTAAAAAAAGTGCCCCTTCAAGAATGTTTGGGCCCCTTTTATATAGGAGGGGTGAATCCCAACACAATACAAGTCTAATTATGATAGAGAAATGTTATTGGTATAGTTGTGTAACAGACTTGTACGGGCTTGTACTATCTTTACAGACCTTATCAGCTCTAACCACGCGTCCTTGGGAGTTTTCCCACCTTTCCATGACGGTCATCGATTTTATACTGCCTCGAGGTTGGCCATAGTGGACCTTTGATGTGCTTCCTCGAGGGACGCATCTCGGGGTCACACTTCACATTCTGCATCGAGCTTCTCGAGGTTGGGCGTGGAGTGCCACAGTAGCCCCAAAGTCGAACTCCTTGATTTTGACCGTATACAGAGGCTATGATAGGCATCAATCAACACATTTTCTAAGGACATCAATTTTTTCTTAGAGTAAGTTTTTAAATTTCTTTGAACATCAAGAAAACTTACCTCATCATCCTCCTTGTACTTGTCATCATCAGATTTAGCCATGAGTGCAAAGATTGACTCATATTCATTGTCAACAACCATCATAGATGCATCTCCTTGGTCATCCTCACCTTCAGATTCACTGGAGGAACCTCCCCAATCAGCCAAAGCTTGCTTCACCATGTTGTCAGCAGCATCTCTTCTTTTGAATTTCCTGTCAGAGACCGGGTTCCTCTTAGCTTATCAGTGTTGGTTTTGTAATGATCCTGCTTATGAAGAAGGTAGTCTTTAATAAAGTATCCAAGCTTTCCACACTTATGACAGCAATCATTTCCTTTGAAATGCCTACTGGAACTTCCTTTCTTTGGGATACCACCATATTTACGAACCATCTTTTGAAATCTTCGAGTGAGATACATCGTTTCAGATTCATTACTACTTGAGTCAGTGAGGGAAGCTTTGAGAACCAGGTTCCTCTCCTCATTAGTCTCTCTTCTTTCAAGATCCTTCTTTCACTTCAGCTCATATGTTTTGAGATTTCCAATAAGCTCGTCAATAGTCAGCTTCTGTAGGTCTTTGGCTTCAATGATAGAATTAACCTTGCTCTCCCAGTAACCTGGTAGAACACTGAGTATCTTCCGGACCAGCTTGTTGGTTGTAATGATTTCACCATGTGAATGAAGCTCATTGATTATGGAGGTGAAACGGGTCTGCATCTCTTGAATGAACTCATGCTCTTCCATTTTAAAGAGTTCATACTCAGTTGTAAGCATATCTATTTTGGACTGTTTTACCTGAGTAGTTCCCTCGTGAGCCATTTAAAGAGCTTCCCAGATTTTCTTGGCAGATTCACATGTCGAGATACGATTATACTCGTCTGGTCCAATACCACACACAAGAATCTTCTTCGCCTTGAATTTCTTCTCAATAGCTTTTCGGTCAACACCATTGTATTCTTTTTTTGTTTTTGGAACAGTCCTTATTCCCTCTCCAACAGCCTTCATAGGGACAAAGGGACCATCACAAATCACATCCCAAAGCTCGGAGTCCTCAGCCATTATAAAGTCATGCATTCTTGTTTTTCACCTAGCATAGTATTGGCCGTTAAATTTTGGTGGTCTGTATGTTAATTGTCCTTCCTCGAAGTTTGGTGGAGCAGTCATGAAGATCCTTTCTAGGTGTTAACCTTTTATAAAGAACCCGCTCTGATACCAATTGATAGAAACTAAGCGTCCACCAAACTGTATAGAAACCCGGGTTCTCTATCAGTTTCCACTGTAAGCAACAGACTGTAAAACCAAACAGTATAGGGAATTAGGTTCTCTAATTGTTCCCACGGTAAATCGATAGTAAATAAAGAACACAGAGGAATTTTACGTGGAAAACACCCAGCTCAACGGGATTAAAAATCACGACCTACCCTTGTAGGATTTCAACTTCACTGTTGAGCAATCTTTAGATTACAACCTATTGTAACCTAGGAATTAACCTCTTAATCCCTCACTAACTTGTAACTACACTATTACAAGCCACTTTTTAATAACTCTATTACAAAGACTTAATCACTCACTAACTTGTAACAACACTATTACCAGCCACTTTGTAATAACTCTATTACAAAGACTTCACAACTAGACTAACTCTAGCCAAGATACAAACACAAGGGTTTATGACTTACAAAGGGTTTCCTATATAATGCTTCTAACTAAGCTAAGTAGGAGTTACAAATGAAGAACAAATAACAAAGACTCAACATACCTATGGACTTAAGATATCTTCAATCTTTGGATCTGGTCCTTGAGGTTGCAACAGTTTTATTCTTAAGAGAGGTTGTGGCTAGCACCTGAGAGAATATTTTTCTTTTGATTTTGCAAGTGTTGGAGAGATGAAATCCCTTTCCTCATGTTGATAATATGTGTGTGTGATGTCATTAAGGATGATGCAATAAAGTTTCCTTTAGTTTGGCCTTAGCAAGTTACAGCTTTGATGTTGTACTGCTGCCAGACGGTACAGCGCAGCAGCCTGCCAGACAGTACAGTGCAGCAACTTTTACAGCTGTAGAGTTGACTGTACAACGACGAGGGAAACCGATCCCTATCTGGTCCCTCTATTGTTTCCTTATCTGATTTCATTGAGAATTGTATCAGACATCTGACTAGTTATTCTGAATGCAAGGGAACTTAAGTGTATCAGATTTCTTATCTTGTTCTCTCATGAAGTAAGTTGTTTTACCTTCATTGATTGTATTTATACATTTGTGACATCACTTACAATGATGTAAGCAAGGTAGGTAAAAAGTCTTCCACATAAAGTTGACTACTGCACTGTTCATGTACAGTAGCGTGTACAGGCAGCAACTTTTCAGCTGGAGAGTTGACTTCATACAGTCTCCTCGGGAACTGGTAGGGACCTGTTCCCTCAGCTATTCCTTCCACTCTGAAGAGTTGAGTTATATCCCACGCTAGATCCCAACCTGGAACTTTGTGATCTTAAGGTCCTGTAAATATATAACATGTTCCTTATCTGGTTCTGGATGGTAAATTTGTTAGGTCATCAAAACATAAAGTAAAGTACTTATGCCCAAAGTACTTGTAACCTATCAATTTCCCCCTTTTTGATGATAACAAACTTAGAATTGATATTTCCCCTGAGAACCGAATCTTCACATTGTTTCCCCTACGAATCAGCCATATCCCCCCTAAGAACCAAATCTAAGGAGTTGATCACAACTGGTTCCTCAAGACTATTTGGCAAATCATCAAAACTCAAAATACTATAACTTATCAAAAAGATGATATTTTGGGTCATCACACTAGATTAGCGCGAACCATGGCACAGCTAAACTGTTATCCCGAACTACACTAGGAGAAACTAGAAGTAGTGAGGTAGAAAGATAGAAAGAAGTAGGTAACTCTAAGTTGGGGCATCATGTCCAGTTGGAGTTATGCTAAAGAACAGCCTAAGTTGTTTTGAATTGTAACTAATTATACTTAGTAAATAAAATCATTTACTTACCCAAAAAAAACTATCTAAATAACTCTAAGACGAAATTGCTAAAGGCTTATTTAATAACTCTGCCTACCTTAAATCTTGAGGAAGTCGCTGCTCATTCACTAACTGCTTCTGCAACAAATCAACTAACGTTTTCTTAATACATTACACTATATCTTCTGAAACTTATATTGGATATCCAAGTTACAATATTAAATATATTTCACTTGAAAGTGTACGTTTTCACATATACGTGTTTCTATTCAATTTCTGGATAAGAACCATAAGATTGATTGACTAATGGCTTGACTTAATTATTATAATAATTGTTGCATCTACGTCATACAAAACTTGCTATTGTTGTCTTTTAGTATTAAAAGAATGTTCAGATTTCTACGCTAATTATCGTTTGTCATAATTTTTTTATTTTTTATTTTTCATATAACTGACATCTTTTACTCTTTTTGCTCCTCGTTCCTTTTGCTTTTATTGTAACACATTGATCACGCCCAACTCTAGTCCTAAAATGGATAAGCGGTCGCTGCAAATATAATCCGATCTAAAAGTCCGGAGTCGAATCCCACAGAAAACTAAGACTTAGCTATATCTGTTAATGTCACTAAGAAGACAAGTTTGAACAATTCCTAAGTTATAATGTTTAAGATTTTTATATCTAACTAATTAACTAACAAATTAAAGAAGTAAATTAAAAGTTAGGGATACTAAGGGTTGAAGAAAAGATTAGGAGCTCTAGAGTTATGATTTTCCCAATTATCGCAATCCTTCCTGCTACGTCTTCTATAATTCCGCCTAAGTATTCTCTACCGATCGTGAGTACTCTGAGTGTCATAGCTCCCTCTCGAGCAACTATCACAATTTACTAGATGTATTCTCTCGAACTACACTAGCTAGCACTAATTCATCCCTCACTATGATCGCACCAAGGTTTCGTTATCTCTAATCCCGCCGTTAAACCCATTGTATTGATTTCTCACATACGTTAGGAGTGACGTTGTTCAACAACTACCTAAATATGTACTCTCTCGTGAGCAGTACACACTAAATAGGCACAGTCAATTGATGGTCATTCAATCAACAACAACAAATACGTAGTTGAATAAGTAGAGAAATCCAACGGCTCAATTATATAAAACATAACAAGAATTCATCCTCCAAAAGGTTCCATCAAAACTCTAGATAACAAATTAGCTATTCATAATAGTATGCAAAATACAATACTAGAATTCATAACCAATAATAGAAATAGGAAGAAGGGAGTGAAAAACTCGTGGAAGAATTTTCCGCCTGGCTCCCAGTGTGTTCTTGCCTCCTTAGGTCGAATCTAAAAACAAGCTTCCTCCCTGACTTGGGCGAGTTTGTTGAGTTTATATAGGGTTAGGATAAGTTTCCCACGCTTTACACTTTAGCCCCTGGACTTTCTCGGCCTTCTCCAGATCGACCGAGGTTGTTTTAGACTATTCTGTTTTGCGCCCTTTTTCCGCCGCGGTCACGGTGAACTTTTGCCCAGTTTTACTTCACCTTTTCTTGCTCATTTTCATCCGGGCTCTTCTCGATTGGTCTTGTATCTACATATTTGACCCCAAAATACTCTATATACTCCTCCTAACTCGGAGTAGCTCCTGCAAAGCATAAAAACCTCAATTAGAGCATTTTGTTATTATTTAGCACTTAAAACATCAATAAAATATGGTTAACTTAGAGCATAAATAGAATCTACATCACATAATATAGGCTACTATCAACACCCCACACTTAAACCATTGCTTGTCCTCGAGCAATCAAACTACACTTTATATATAGACATGACCTTTTTAAACAATTCTCCTAACTCGTCACACCAAGAATACTTAAAATAGACTAAGCACAAAAGCGTAACATCTTCACCTCAAGAATTGACTCGTAAGTACCACGCATTATTCACAACTCACCCACTTACTCGAACATAGAGGTCACTAACATTACCTCACCTTCATGAATCAAGTGCCCTCACACACAAAAGAGAGTAGTTCCACACAATAAAATTTAAGAACACTTAGGAACTCAAGATAAAATGAATTTATTCACTCTCAGAAATAACATTCATATGCCACAAAAGATGCACCATAGGCTTGCCCGTAGTGTACTACTCTACTAATCGAGCTCATCAGTCTAGGATCAAGTAGGACTTTATTTGGTTGTAATATAGGCTGCGGGACGAGTATGGTACATTTAGATATAAGAGTGACTACACCTCCCTAAGCACTTTAATACATACACTTTAATATTTAAAACCCCACTTATGTCAAACCAAAACTCCACCTTCACATCAATGTATATTACCCCATACTTCTTTAAGCACAATTACATCCAGAACCACCACATATCAAGGAATAATTTCGCAACAATACAACTAATTTTTTTCTTTCTTTTCTTTTTCTTTTCCAATTCAAGTGGCTCTTACTTTTTCAAAACAGTGCACATTTCTCCTTATCTCATTAGTTCCACTCAAAAGCCAAACCAACCACACCATACTTTAACTTTTACAAAGTTCATAACAATTCAAGTACTCATGAGAGGTGAAGAGGTTCAAATCGATGGTTAATTCAAACAATTAGGTAAGGCTTGTAATGTGGTTGCCAAAGTAATAGGATTACAGGCTCAAAGGGGTTAACTACGATACATAACAATTAGGCGGATAAAATATACATATCTAGCTCAACAAAGAAATGTCTATATCACTTCCAAGACTGAACAAAACTACTATTTCGCTTTGTAAACACACGGGGCAAGTTCTAGACATCAAATGCACACACATAATACACAAAACCTTACACACATGGCACATAACTCATTCAGGATTAGTTTTTATCAAGACCCTCTAGTCAAAGCAGTTAAGAAAATTTAAGATCATACGATTTAAGGTACTTATACAAGAGTAAATAATTGAGCCTAAGCGTCACAACCAAAGTACTCACTATTCTGAAGGAATAACAAAGTCACGAGATATTGCTTCAATTCAAAACACAACACAATGGCTCCTACTCCCAAAAAATAACTAACTACACCCGGTTCAAATAAAACCCTTGGAAAAGAACCGCGGCACAAAGAAAAATCAAGGGGGAATTACTACACTACCTACAAAGAAAATCTTTTTGTCCTTTTTTCTTTAGACTTAAATCCCTCAAGAAAATTGTCTAATAGATCCATCGTCAGGAAAAGTCCAATATTTTAAAAAAATATTATTTAATTAAACTAACACAGCTAAAGTAGCATGAAAAGTCATCCAGACAATCTCCTCACCCCACACTTAAAATTGTGCATTGTCCCCAATGCACATCATAACTATAAGAGGGTAAGAGAAACTCTCTGGTAGGCCAAAGGCCGAAGCACTAGCAACTCATGGGGTACTCAGACTTCTCCCAGGCTTGGTCCTTCGTACGGGTACCTCACACTTAGTTCCAACCATCTGGTTTGTTGTTGCATCCTTCCAATAGCTTTGCTTTTCATGCTCCTAGAAAATAAAAAAATTGACACTACAAATAATACAATTAAAAAATAATAATAATAACAAATAAAAAAAGCAATAAAGCTGGGTTGCCTCCTAACAAACGCTTGATTTAACGTCGCGGCACGACACGAATCACTTTTTACCTCCACCTCGAGTTTATGAATTGAACCCCCAATTTGGCATCAAGTTTTTGGCTATGCTCCAGAGGTGGAGGAACAAATCTAATTGGCCTAAGCAACCATTGTACTAATCTACACTTCTTGGCTTTTAGATGAGGTATGTAGTCCTGTCTTTCTGGCAAGAAAAATTCCAGAATATAGGCACCTTGTCCCTCATTCCTTGACTTCTCAATCGGCTCGGATGACTCTATTTCCATATCGTCATCTAAGCACAATGTAGAAAAATGTTTGGAGTGAGGACGAATGCACTCACACACATGAACTTCAGGGCTTTCAGCATCCTCAACATCAATGATACTAGAGTCAACAAAATTTATATCCTCAATGTCCTTGGCTGACTCTAGTCTCACTTCTACAACATCGACATCCTCAAGTTGTAGTTGGCTAGGTTGTTGATGTTCTACTCTGACCTCCTCAATTAGCACCTCAAATTCACGCTCTTTTTGGATCTTATCCCCAAAATTGGCTTGCTGAGCATTAAAAACTTCAACCACTTGACTCACTTGAGCCTCTAAGTTGTAAATAGTTGCCTCTTGCCTTTCTATCTGCAATTGTTTCTCATTGTTTTGTTTCAGAAGGCACTTTAGTATATCCTTGATCTCCTTCAGGTCCGCATTCCCAGGTTCTTTATTCCTATTAACTTCACAAGAAAAGGTAGAACCATCATAGTAAGGGGTTGGGGAAGATAAGAAATATAAGCACAACCATGAAAGTGGCCATTTTTACCACCACACACATTCCACAAATAAGATTGAGTTGGTGCACATAACTCGCTCTCGGAAATATTTTGATAATTTTGATACGGGTGGTTTCCTTTACAATATTTATGAGGATCAATAATAGAATTATCTACACCTAAATTCCCATAATTTCAAGATGTCATGTTTCTCAAATCAACGATTATAATAAAATAAAAAAATACAAAAAACAAAACAAAATAAAAGTTTAAACTCGCAACCTAGCAATATATACAGCTATAACTACACCGTTAGTTCCCCGGCAACGGCGCCAAAATTTGATCACGCCCAACTCTTGTCCTAAAAAGGATAAGCGATCGCTGCAAATATAATCCGGTCTAAAAGTTCGGAGTCGAATCCCACAGAGAACTAAGGCTTAGCTATATCTGTTTAATGTCACTAAGAAGACAAGTTTGAACAATTCTTAAGTTATAATATTAAGATTTTTATGTCTAACTAATTAACTGACAAATTAAAGAAATAAATTAAAAACTAGGGATACTAAGGGTTGAAGAAAATATTAGGAGGTCTAGAGTTATGATTTTCCCAATTGTCGGAATCCTTCCTGCTACATCTTCTATAATTCTGCCTAAGTATTCTCTACCGATCGTGAGTACTCTGAATGTCATAGCTCTCTCTCGAGCAACTACCACAATTTACTAGATGTATTCTCTCGAACTACACTAGCTAGCACTAATTCACCGCTCACTATAATCGCACTAAGGTTTCGTTATCTCTAATCCCGCCTTTAAACCCATTGTATTGATTTCTCACATACGTTAGGAGTGACGTTGTTCAACAACTACCTATGTACTCTCTCTCTCTCTCTCTCTCTCTCTGCATTACACATTAAATAGGCATAGTCAATTGATGGTCATTCAATCAACAGCAATAAATACGTAGTTGAACAAGTAGAGAAATCCAACGGCTTAATTATATAAAACATAACAAGAATTCATCCTCCAAAAGGTTCCATCAAAACCCTAGATAACAAATTAGCTATTCATAATAGTATGCAAAAATATAATACTAGAATTCATAAACAATAATAGAAATAGGAAGAAGGAAGTGAAAAACTCGTGGAAGAATTCTCCGCCTACCAGTGTGTTCTTGCCTCCTTAGGTCGAATCTAAAAACAAGCTTCCTCCCTGACTTGGGCGAGTTTGTTGAGTTTATATAGGGTTAGGATAAGTTTCCCACGCTTTACACTTTAGCCCTTGGACTTTCTCGGCCTTCTCCAGATCGACCGCGGTAGCGGGCAACCGTGGTCAGACCGCGGTCGTTTTAGACTATTCTGTTTTGCACCTTTTTTCCATCGCGTTCCAGCTGTGGCCCTACCGTGGTCGTGGTGGACTTTTGCCCAGTTTTTCTTCGCCTTTTTTTGCTCGTTTTCACCTGAGCTCTTCTCGATTGGTCTTGTGTCTACATATTTGACCCCAAAACACTCTATATATTCCTCCTAACTCGGAGTAACTCCTGCAAAGCATAAAAACCTCAATTAGAGCATTTTGTTATCATTTAGCACTTAAAACATCAATAAAATATGGTTAACTTAGAGCATAAATAGCATCTACATCGCATAATATAGGCTACTATCACCCATTATGCTTGTAAAATTATAATTAGATTTTAACTACTCTTTTGACTATTAGAGAATCAATTATGCAATAAATTGTCACGGCCCAAAATTCTACCACAGGCATCGTGATGGCACTTAGTCTCTAAAACTAGGTAAGCCAATATTAATTACAATTCAAGTTGGAATAGAATTTATTACAAGAAATAGAAATAGAAATAAGTGTTAAAACAAACAGCGGAAATAATCAAACAACCTCCCCAAGACTGGTAATACTGAGTCACAAACTCTAACTGAATACATGGAACGATCTCGAGTATCGAATATACAATACTGTTCGAATATGAAATAATAGTACAATAAAAATGGAAATATTCCAAGTGACTGCGACGACCAAACAGCTCTACCTTGAATTCTTGCGATCACACTCTAATTGTGTTCGAATCCGATATCTCCAATATCTAGCTCTGCACAAAAATGTGCAGAAGTGTAGTATGAGCATACTGCAGTCGGTACCCAGTAAGTATCAAGATTAATCTCAGTATAGTAGTGACGAGGTACAGTCAAGACATTCACTAGTCTAATAACATGTGCATTATAGCAAACAAAAATAATAGGAAACAAATAACAATGATGGCAACAGTAATCAATCAGTGATATAAACAGTAGGGCAACAAAAACACAATAAATATTGCTCAACAAATAATGAATACAAGTACAACCAATTAATCAAGTCCTTCAAATATAAATCTTTCACCTATAAGTTTTTCAAATAATAATCTTTAGAATATAATCCTTTCCCATGAATATATTTCAAATATACTTCCTTCAAATAACCGTCTTTCAAATATAATTCTTTTGAATAATATCTTTCAAATATAATTCTTCCAAAATAAATATCTTCCGAATATAATTCTTTCAAATAAATACCTTCCGAATATAATTCTTTCAAATAATATTTTTTCCAAATATAATTCTTTCAAATAAAAGTCACCTTGTAACACCTCATTTCATAATCATAAAATATGGGTCTCGGCCCATTTTCATATTTCCACGCACCTCGTGCCAATATTTTTATCACAACCGCACAGACAACTCACGTGCCAATATCATCATCATTTACTCGCGGCACCTCCTGCCCACATTTCATATCACGACTGCACAGATAATTCACGTGCCAATATCATTTTCATTATATACCACGGCACCTCGTACCCATATTTCATATCATAATTGTACGAACAATTCACGTACCAATAATAAATTCATCATTTATTCCCTGCACCTCGTGCCCATATCATAATCCGTCCCGCAATATCCACAGGCTCATAACTTCAACATATATCTGACTATTATCAAATTTACAGGATTTATAATAAATTGCACAATATATAAAAGAAATCACCAGAAAATCACAACATCACATAAAAATTACCAATACAATATTCCCACATCACCACATATCATCCCCGACATAGCCACCACTATCTCTCCTATAGCCACCCTTATCACTCCTATAATAGCCACCCTTATTACTCTTATATTAGCCTCCCTTATCGCTCTGTTTAATAGCCACCCTTATCGCTCCGCCCAGACAGTATCCCAATACATAACCATAGTGAAATTTCACCCTTATCCGCCGCATAACAGTAACCCAAATCACACAACAGTTTACACAGATATTACCACGACAACACAAAACAACAATTCATATTATAAATTGCCCGTAGGCCACAACCAATTCCAAAGATACAACAAAATCAATTAATTTCATAGCAAATAGCCCAAGGCTCCACACAAAGTACATATAACCTTGATAACAACAACAAAGATGGAAAATTAACTCAGCATAAGATGACACCTTCTTTAATCCAAATTTTCGATAAATATATTAATGCCTCAATTTAAAATTACTTAATTAATTATTTGAAGATGGAAAATCCATAATATAATTATTTTCAAGAAATATCAAATCAACAAATACACGGAATTCACATGAAAATCCAAATGAAAATTTACACCAAATTATCATATAAATACAAACTCGACAAACAAAGAATGAGCCATGACAAATCAAGGATTTACTAAGTTCCAATAATTTTTCACTTTAATACATAAAGGTGTCTATGAATTTTAATAGATATAATTTGCACATATAAATCAAGTACGTAATCGTCACCTCGCGTACATAGTTTTTATTCACACATTTCCACATAAGACTCAATGCCTAAGGGGTAATTTTTCACTCAAGGTTAGGCAAGATACTTACCTTTTTGAAATTAGGTCGATATTCTAAAATCGCCTTCTTGCTTGAGTCGACCTCTGGATATCTTTAGTCTATCCAAATTAATTGTATAACTTCATTAAAATTCATCAAAAATAATTCTGGATAATATAACGTCGACTTAAAATTTTGTTCTAAAACGTCAACCAAAAGTCAACGCGAAACCCGCCTCTCAGAACCCGATATAATTTTTACGAAATCCTAACACCTATTCCAGTATGAGTTCAACCATACCATTTTTATCAAATTCTGATAACAACTCGACATCCAAATCTTAAATTTTTGTTTGTGGAAGATTTTGCAAAAATCATGATTTCTTCCATTTAAATACGAATTAAACGATGAATACAACCATGGATTTATGAAATATAAACACTTTCAGATATAAGACACTTACTTGAGTCGAAATCATGAAGAAATCCTCAAAATCTCCCAAGAACCGAGCTCCAAAAATTCCAAAATGAAATGGCAAAATGACCATTTTGGGTCCTAAGTTTCTGCCTAGTTTTCACTTCTATGGACTGACTTTGCGCTTCTGCGAGGTTGCTTTTGCGAGCCAAAATGCATTGCTGCGATGTGATGACCCAAAGGGTCTTTTTATGTTTTAGAACTCGATTTCGTGTTCCGAGGCCTCAAAAATCTCATTTTATTTCTCTTCGATTTGCGTGCGCAGTCCGGGCGTGATTTCGGAAAGCTTTTATGTGGAAATTTATGAAAATAACAATTTTTTTGCTTAAAAAGTTAATTTTTATTAACTTCGGTCAATGTTTTGGATAAATGGACCCGGACCTATATTTTGACTGTCACGGCAGGTCCGTAGTAAAATATGGGACCTGGGCGTATACCTGGAATCGAATTCCGAGGTCCCAAGCCCGAGAAATAAATTTTTGACGAAAATTGTAAGACTGAAAATTGATTAATTTAAAGAATTTGATTTTATTGGTATTGGGCCCGTATTTCAGTTCCGGAGCCTGGTACAAGTCCATTATGATATTTATACCTTATCTGTGAAGTTTGGTGAGAAACGGGACTGATTTGACGTGATTCGGACCTTTGGTTGAAAAGTTAGAAGTTTTAAAACTTTCTTGAAAATTTCATGCAATTTGGTGTTAAATTCGTAGTTCTAGGTATTGTTTTGGCAATTTGATCGCGCGAGCAAGTTCGTATGATGTTTTTAAGACTTTTGTGCATGTTTGGTTTGGAGCCCCGAGGGCTTGGGTGAGTTTCGGATAGGCTACGGGGTGATTTACACTTAGAAAATCTGGTATTTTGGCTTCAGCTGTCATCTGGTGTCTTCTTCTTCGCGTTCGCGAAGGGACTCTCACGAACGCGAAGAGTAAACTTGTCTGAGGGAGAATCCTTCTACGCGAACGCGAAATACTAGTCGCGAACGTGGATCGTTGGGGGCATTACCGTTCGCGAATGCGACCAGGCTATCGCGAATGCGAAGCATGGGACCTGGGGGAGGGGAAAGTTGATCATCGCGAACGCGACACTAGGCTCGCGAACGCGGAGACTGGGGGTAGTATGCCTTCGCGAACGCGATGGGTATCTCGCGAACACGAAGGCCTTTGGCCGCTGCGTATCGCGATCGCGACAGGCTTCTCGCGAACGCGATGAAGACCTGTCTAGTCTTTTTAAAAACAGAACCAGCACGGGATTTTTCAAAAACTTCACAACTCTTTCATTAGAACTCGACCTAGGAGCAATTTTGAAGAGGGATTTCAACACAAAATCATAGGTTTGTGTTCGTAAACTCATTTTCTTCGATTTTCATCAACACCCATTAAATTTCTAGTCTTCGTTCTTAAGGATAGAAAATTAGGGATTTTGGGAGAATTGGAGATTTTGCGAATTTGGCAATTTAGACCTCGATTTGGGGTCAGATTCTGGAACTAATTACATATTTGGGCTCGTGGTTGAATGGGTGAATAGGTTTTGGTCCGAACCTTGAGTTTTGACCAAGCGGGCCCGGAGTCGATTTTTGACTTTTTGGAAAAAATATTGGGAAACTTATAATTATGCATTGGAATTGATTTCTTTAGCGATGATTGATGTTATTAAGTTAATTTTGACTAGATACGAGTGACTTGGAGGTGGAACTAGAGGAAAAGTTGTGATTGAGGCTTGAGTTTGGCCGTGGAAGCGAGGTAAGTGTTGTGGCTAACCTTAGCTTGAGGGATTAGGTATTATTTGCTTATTTGTCACGTGTTTAGATGTTGAGTACAACGTATAGGTGAGGTGACGAGTATCTATACATTGTTGTCGAGTCATAGCATGTGAATTAAGTCTTATTCTTGTAAATGTTGTATCCTTGATAATATTGTTTCATGTTTAGATTATCTATTCGATGTGTGGAGTCATTTCCTGTCATGTTCTACTGAGTGTGGTTTGATTGAGTATTAACTCAAAGTTGGGATTGGTATTGTGGCACTAAGTGTTGAAGTAAGACTTGGTGTTATTATTACCATCTCTCTATTATTGATGTTTCTTGTTTGGTAAGGTTGAGTGATAATGCACGAAGGGTGATGCCGTGCACGTTCTTAATATTTATATGGTAAGGTTGAGTGATAAAGCACGAAGGGTGATGCCGTGCATGTTTCTATTGTTTATATGGTGAAGTTGAGTGATAAAGCACGAAAGGTGATGTCGTGCACGTTTCTATTATTGTTTATCTGGTGAGGTTGAGAGTAAAAGCATGAAGGATGATGTTGTGCACTTTCTGTTGCTGTATTTGCTTAATATTACGGGTTCAAGTTGTACTAGTTGTTTAAATTCCTCTATTGTTGTGATTCTTTATTTTGCAACCCCCTTAACATGCTCCCCCTCCCATTAATTTCTGCTTAGCTTCTATTATTTGTTATTTCTGTTAGTATATTGTTAAATTGCACATGTTTATGTATGTGTCTTGTCCTAACCTCGTCATTACTTCGCCGAAGTTAGACTCGACACTTACTAATACATGGGGTCGGTTGTACTGATACTGCACTCTGCACTTTCTGTGCAGATTTCGATACTGGACCGTGTTGACCAGAGTTAGATTGCTGCCTTTACTCCAACAGGAGACCCAAGGTAGATCTGCCGGCGTTCGCAGACCCTGGAGTCCCCTTCAAGTTAATCCAGTTTACTGCTTTCTTTTAATTAAAAGACAGTTGTATTTTCTTTCAGCCAATATTTGTAGTGACACTTAGAAGTTCGTGAATTGTGACACCAGATTCTAGGTAGTCGTGTATAAATACTTGGGTTATTATGAGATTTTGCACTCCCTTAATCTATTTTAGTTTAATTGTTGTTTTTACTGAATTGGTTAGTGGTTAGCATATTAATTCTCTTTCTTTGGGCTTACCTAGCATCTGAAAGGTTAGGTGCCATCACGATCCCGACGGTGGGAAATCCGGGTCGTGACATGCGAAGTCCCATAGTGTAATGCCCAGCAGAAGCTCGCATCTGCGAAAGAAATTTCGCATCTGTGATGTCGCTTCTGCGGCAAAAAGATTGCTTCTTTGAAGCCATGCCCAGCTGCCTTCTTTCGCTTCTGCGGCAAAAAGATCGCTTCTGCGAAGCCATGCCCGGCTACCTTCTTTCGCTTCTGCGTTCCAGTGATCGCACCTGCGATGTCGCAGGTGCGCAAACTTTTCTGCTTCTGTGATGAGCTGCCAGCCTTCCTAATCTAGCTTTTGCGATGCTCATCTTGCTTCTGTGAGGTCACACCTACGCCCGTAGTTCCACAGGTGCGGTTCTAACAGCTGCTACCCAGAAACAGCAGAAATTCCAGCAGCTTTTCAAGTCCAAAATTCAAATCCGTTAACCTTTCGAAATCCACCCGAAACCCTCGGGACCTTAACCAAATATACCAACATATCAAAATACAATACGAACTTAGTCAAAGCTTTAAACCATGTCAAACAACGCCGAAATTACGAATCACGCATCGAATCGAATTATGAGTTTTCAAATCTTCCAACTTCTATATTTTGCGCCTGAAACGAATCAAATCAATCCGGAATGACTTCAAATTTTGCACGCAAATCATAAACGACATAATAGAGCTGTTCCAATTTTCGGAATCAAAATCCGACCTCGTTATCAAAATTTCAACCTTCGGTCAAATTTTTCAAAAATCCTCTATTTTTCAAGTTTTGCCAAAATGCGTCGAATTGGCCTACGGACTTTCAAATCCAAATTTGAACATATGATTAAGTCCGAAATCACCATACGAAGCTATTGACATCATCCAAATTCCATTCCAGAGTCGTTTCCTTAAAGTCAAACTCCGGTCAACTCTTTTCATCTTAAGCTTCAAAAATGAGAATTATTCTTTTAATTTACTTCCGAATCTTTCGAAAATAAAACTCGACCACACACGCGGGTCATAATATATTTTGCGAAGCTGCTCGAGACCTTAAGTCGTTGAACGAAGCGTAAATTCTTAAAACGACAAGTCGGGTCGTTACATATATAATAATAATTATTAGTATTTCGATTCGCAACTAACTGAGATCAACTGTATGTGGATCTTCACTATAATTATGCAATAGAAAATAATCAAATATACTTGTTTTTTCGCAAGAAAAAGGTAGAGCATGCAATCATAAATATAGATAATTCCATCCTGCTCACAAAATATTTTTAATACTATCAACTTGACCATTTTCCCTTTATAGCTGTTGAACTTATAATCTACAACGAAGTATTTATTTACTTCAATCACTTGGAAAACATCAATAATTTGCTTAGTTTGTCAACCATGATATATATATAATGGGGGAAAGTATTAGTATTAAGTTATCAAATACATAAAGGATGAAATCTCTCTACTCTCAGTTAGAGATCCGTGGTTTAAGCTTTGAGAATGGATAAATTCCTAAGAGAAATACCAATATGTTTTAGATAGTACTTAAACGAAAAAAATTATCAAATATAGCTGTAAAACTTTGATTTTGCATCGAACATTTTCCTTTAACTCTTTCAATTCAAATGAAGTATTTAAAATTAGATACAACATTTATTCTAAATTAACATCACTTAAATTCAATACTTTAAAAGTAACACGAAAGAAACCTTTAATATGTGAAATACACAATAATCACACCCACCACATTTATAGTACGTTTGGCGAAGATGCAAAAATCAGCTTATTTTGAGAAGTGTTTTTTTTCAAAAGTACTTTTGGTGAGAAGCAGTTTGTGTTTGGCTAATTAGTTTGAAAAGCACTTCTAAACAGCAATTAGTGTTTGACCAAGCTTTAAAAAACTGCTTATAAGTGTATTTTTCTCAAAAGTGCTTATCAAAAAAGTGCTTTTTGAAAGAAGCTACTTTTTTCTCCTTCTCCAAAACTGTTTTTGCTTCTCCTCAAATGCATTTTTTTTCCTTTCAGAAGTTTGGCCAAACACCTCAATTTTCGGCCAAAAGTGCCAAAAAAGCACTTTTGGCCAAAAATAAGATTGGTCAAACAGGCTATTAGTAAGAGTTCTTCACAGAAATAGTTCGTGAGTTCAATTCTCAGTGTCCTCTTCATTTATTGTCTTTTTCTTTTCTCCGACGCAATAGAATTAAAAGAAAAAACAAAACAAAAATTCTCCACCACCTCACTCGACCCCACCCCTTACCGATGGGGTCGACAATTATGACAGAATTGCAATTGCAATATGGCCACAAAATTCAGGGACTACATTCTAAAAACAATATTGTTAAGAATTGGAGCACGTGTTAGACAAGCTGGAAATGGGACCCACTAAGCGAATCAACAGGCTGGGAATTTGATTAGGCTCGGAACCGAGCCTGTAGATTCCCCGAGGCTGAACCTCTACGCTTCAAGATACAGTTGGTAGTAAAGCCAACTGTTCATAAGTGTTTAAGATAATTTAAGGTGGAGAATTTATATTCTCGGCGAAAACGAAGATCTGCAGCCGCGTTGAAGCAGGCGAATATTGATGTTCTGATATTAGTTGTCTTAAAAAGACAATGTCATCCTCCTCTTAAAATGATACTAATAGTTATTTTTAATTTTTCCTTAGAGCCCGACTAATTCGAATTTATACATTATAAAAGCGCTTTACCAAAAAGAATTTCATTCAAATTAGTTATTGCTTCTTGGCTATGAGGCATACCTGCAGGAGCTTTAAATTTATTCTTTTTGTATTGCTTATTCTTATTTCCTTTATATATTTTTTCTTTTTTAACCTCCAAGCTTTAAATCTTAAATTTCATTTTTCACCCAAAAAAAAAACCAAAAACACAATTCGTTACATGATGCTTATACTATTAGATTACATCGAATTTATTGCATTACCTTGCATTTTAAGCAATGGTGTAGCCACATAAAGTGATAGGTGTTCAGTTGAACATCCTATATCCACAAATTATAGCAAGTATATAGAAAATTATATTATATGTAGGTCAAAAACTACTTTTCTTAAATATATATATATTAAACCTTGAACATCTTTTGCAAAATTTCTGGCTTCGCCACTGTTTTTTCAAGACTTGAACGTGTGACTTCCTGATTGTATAATAATATTCAAAACTCTAAAAAAAAAAAAGATACTCCCTCTGTTCTCTTTTAGTTGTCAACTATTCTAACAAAAAAAAAACATTTTTACTTATCACTTTTTGCATATTAATAGAAAAACAATTTATTTTTCTGTTTTACCTTTAGCATTAATTACTCGTTCCAAATTATTTTTCAAATTCATTAAGACTTTACACCAATTAATATGGGTATTATGGTAAATTATATATTTTATTTATTATTTTTTAAGGGGCGGAAAAAATTCGAAGTTGACAGCTGAAAGTGAACAGAGGGAGTAAAAGATTTTGATAAGTTATAATGGTGATGAGACAAAACCAAAGCACATAAATTAATTGCAGCTTCATGGAGTCGGTACACTATTAATTAATTGTCTGGTTTTAGTAGATTCGATCTCATCTTTTTAAAGTAATTAATTATTTAGAACTCAATTGAAAGAATTAAAAATATATAACTATACAAGTTGTTCTAGGCTGTCAATATTTATGTCTAATTGTCCAATATATGTCTAACGTAACAATTGCAGGTGCGTGTTAATAAGAAAAAGGTGGATGATTTAGTACTCTTTTGAACAAAAATATATATCTAAAATGTGAAACATACAATTTAGAGGAAGCATGTCGAGTCCAAATCACTGCTCCTTTTGCTCATTTTTTCCTTTTGGTTCTATATATTTTAAATTATTATTCTACCACCCGCATATTGTGATTCTTTCATATACTCTTATATATATAGAGCTAATCAGAGGCGGACAAGATCTTCGGCACCAAGAAACTTCGGCAAAATTCCTTATATACTTAAAATTTTCTTCAAGAAATAGTCAGATATTAACAGAGATCCTGGTACCAATCTTTATGAATAATTACAAATCTATATTGCATGTAACGGTGCCCTCGTGGTTGTCGAATCCTCAATCTTTCTCTATAGCTAATATATAATATATGTATAACCGTATATAAAAATAAACAGTAAATCCGACTCGCTATAGATCCCAAAAATTAGACCCAACCGGGCCAACCCTGTATATTATGATGTTCTCGATTTCAAAATTCACGTATATAAATAGTGAATTTGCAAGATATTGCAGCTCCTTTCCCAATCCTCAGAAATATCTTTTTTTGAACCAGCCATTTGTTTGGTACACCATTATCACTGAATATTTACAACTTCAAGCCTACTTCTAGTGTTTACTACTACTACCACTAGAAATTAGGAATCATTAAATAAGTGTTTGAGTAATATTTGAATTGATTAAAGTCATAAAAAAGAGAGCTTCAAATTGAAGTTGGAAAAGATAATTATTTGAAAGTCGAGTATATTGAATATAATTTCATTAGAAAATGGTTTATCCATCGATTTAGGATGTGTTTGGTACGATGGAAAATGTTTTCTTAGAAAATATTTTCATGGAAAATGAGTGGTATTATCACTTATTTTTCCTTTTTTGGTTGGTTAGTGAAAAATATTTGTTTGGTTAGAGACTAGAAAATACTTTTTTAGGAAAATATATTTTTGTTCTATTCTCCTCACCCCTCCCCCATCCCCCCCCCCCCTCCCTCAAGTCTCTAAAAATTCACACAAACCCAAAGGAACTAATGTGTTGCTTTACTTTTTTATGCAAAAATAACGTTGAAATTTGTGCTCCATAACTAAAAAGAAAATACTTTTTTTTGGTTGAAAAAGAAAGTACTCTTTAATTTCTACAACATGAAAATAAAGTACTCATTTTATTGAAATTTTAAAAAAAAATCTACATCATGAAAAGAAAATACTCAATTTGTTGAAATAAAAAAAATATTTTTCTACATAAAAAGAAAGTATTTTTTTGGTTAAAATGAAAAAAATACTTTTTACATCATGGAAAAAAAATACTCATTTGTTGAAATAATAAAAACTACCTATAACATGAAAAGAAAGTACTATTAATAATATTTTTATTTAGAGTAAGGGTGGGGTGCGGCGGGGTTGGGGTGGGGTGAGGTTGGGTGGGTGGGGGTGGGGCGTGGGTTAGTGGGGATTGGTGGGGATGGGAAATAAGGTGGGGAAGGTTGAGAAGGAGTTTTGGAAAATATTTTCCCTTCTCTTGATAGGGAAAATATTTTTCTCCTATTGGAGGAAAATGAGTTCATGAGAAAAATATTTTCGAAAATATTTAGGCCAACCAAATATGAAAAAATTAAAAAATATTTTCCGGAAAATGTTTTCCTTCGTACCAAACACACCCTTAAACTAGGCAAATTTTATGGTCCAAATATGTTAAACATGGGATTTATTAAGATTTTTTAGCCTTAACTAGATATGCCATATTCAAATTTTATAAATGATTTTTTTATAATGGGTTGAACAATTTTCGAATATCTCATGATTTTAAAAAGGAACTAAGTATAAAACATTTTCAACGTGATGTGTAAGGACTTTCGCATCGAAAATTTGTAACGATCCGACCGGTCGTTTTAAACTCTGGCACGTCGTCCGGCGATTTGAGGCCATGAGCAACTTCACTTCAGGTATTATGACTTGTATGCGTAGTCAGAATTGAAATTCAGGGAGTTCGGAGTTGATTTGGAAAAAGAATTCTCATTTCGAAAGCTTTAAGTTGGAAGAATTGTCTAAGATTGGATTTTTGAGTAAACGACCTCGGAATCGGAATTTGAAGGTTCCAGCAGGTTTGTATGATGATTTTAGACTTGGGCGTATGACCAGATCAGGTTTTGGATGAACCGGGAGCGTTTCGGCGCCTATTGTGGAAGTTAGCATTTTGGAATAATTTCATAAATTTGGGTTGAAGTGCATTTCAATGTTATTTATGTCCGTTTAGAATTTCGAGTCTAGGAATAACTCTGTATGATGATTCTGGTATTGGGAGCGCGATCGGAAGTTGATTTTGGAGGTCCGTAGGTTATTTTGAGTCATTTGGCTAAAATTAAAAATTTGAAGGTTTTGAAAAGTTGGACCGGAAGTGGACTTTTTGATATCGAGGTCAGATTCCGATTTCGGAAGTTGGAGTAGGTTTGTAATGTCGAATATGACTTGTGTGCAAAATTCGAGGTCAATCGGACGTGATTTTATTGGTTCCGGCATCGAATGTGGAAGTTTAAAGTTCTAAAGTTTATAAAGCTTGAATTGAGTTGTGATCCGTTATTTCGATGTTGTTTGATGTGATTTGAAGGCTCGACTAAATTCGTAGTATGTTTTGGGACATGTTGGTGTAATTAGTTGAGGTCCCGAGGGCCTCGGGTGAATTCTGGGCGGTTAACGAACGAAATTTGGAGTTGAGCAAGAGCTGAAGCAGCTGGGCACCTGGTGTAACCGCACCTGCGTGAGGAGGGCCGCAGGTGCGAGCCCGCAGGTGAGGGAGATAGCTCGTAGAATTAGAAGTGCCAGGCCGCTGAGAACCGCAGAAGCGGAAATGTTGTGCACCTGTAATGGCGTAAGTGCGATGCGAGTCGCCGCAAAAGAAAAAAGAGCTGCAGATGCAGAAGAGGAAGCTGCAGAAGCGGAAGCGCGGATGCGGCCAAAGAGCCGCAGGCGCGGAAAGTCGCTAGGCAGTAACGTTTCTTTAAAACGGGACTTGGCCCATTTTTTCCCATTTTTCATTTTGTTTGGGCGATTTTGGAGAGCTTCAAGGGGAGATTTTCATCAAGCAACTCAAGGACAAGGTAAGTGATCCCTACTTATTATAAGTCAAATACATGGATTTGTATAAGAATTTAAACACGGGGATTAGTGTAAATTATGGGGTTTTTGATAGAAGACCTAAAATTTGGTAATTTGGATTTTGACCATGAATATGGACATGAAATTGGAAACAAATTATATATTTGAGTTCGTGGGGTTATGGGTAAAGTTTATCTTCGAAAAATTTTGGAATCCGGGCACGTGGGCCCGAGGGTAATTTTTATTGACTTTTCGATCGGGGTTAGAAATTGTTATAAATTGGACTATAATAAGTATTTGAGCATATATTAATGGGTTTGCATAATTATTGGCTAGCTTTGGAGCGTGGTACATCGATTTGAGTCTTCGGAAGGGCGTGGAATGTCAGTTATGGAACTTCGGAGCGAGGTGAGTCTCCTTTCTAACCTTGTAAGGGGGAATTAACCCCATAGGTGAACTAAATTATTGTGTGCTCCTATTCGTGGGGGGATACGTACGCACGAGGTGACGAGAGTCCGTGCGTAGCTACTATTATGCCTATGTCCGGGTAGTTTTAGGCTTCATCATGCCTTGTTGATATTGTTGTTAATTTATGTTTATTGTTTGCCTTGAGAAGAAATAAGATTGAGGTTGCGTAATAATTGTGCCGAAAGGAATTTAAATTGAGGAATTTAAGACTTTAAGCGTTTTCGTTAAACTTAGTATTTTCGAAAAGAATTGAGAAATCTTATAATAACTTAAGAAATCTAGGTGTAACTGTGTCGCATGTATGTTTCGCGAGTGGGGTAATTTCTTTAAAAGCTACAAGCTGAACTCTCCTTATTTTGAAAAGGAATCAAGAAAGAAATATGATTTTAAAGGTTAAATTTATATTCCACCATGTTGCAGGTATGATTCGCAAGCGGAAAAATTTCTTAAATTTATATATGACCGCGTCGCACGTATGATTCACGAGTGGGCTATTTTCTTCTATTACTCTCACGGAAGTGGGCTGATCGTCTCGGCAGGTTAATAGATGTATCTATGGTTCGCGTCATTCGACCCTCTAGCAGTGCACAATTTACTTTTATGTTGGATCGGACCGACGCCTCGGCATTTTCTATATGTATATATTATTCTCATGGAATGTACGTAACTTTTGGCTAGAAGCCAGTGTATCCGAGGGTTTTTCCCAGATTTGAATTATCACAACTTCCTTAATAAAATTCACTGTATCTATATATATATGCTCCGGTTGCGGAGGGAATTTGCTAGCTGAGAGCTTGAGTAAAAGTTTGAAGAAGGGAATTGTATCATGTATTTCATACTTGTTTATTTCATATATTTGCTCTGTCTTATATTTATATACTTCATCAATGTACCTGATATCATTGGGCCACTAGTAAGTGTCGAAGTCGACCCCTCGTCACTACTTCTTCGAGGTTAGACTGGATACTTACTGGTTACGCGTTGTTTTCGTACTCATACTACACTTGCTGTGCATTTTTGTTGCACATGCACATGTATCTCTAATGGCCTAGTGGGCGCAACGGCATGCTTGATACATAGATTTATGTGAGCTGCACTTCTCGAGACGACCCGCAGCTAGTAGAGTCTCTCTTAGAGTATTGTATTTTCTTTCTGTCCAAATTTGTAATCCGGACAGTTATTGTGCTTCATTTGATTTCCTAGTGATTGTTCATGCACTTGTAACACCGGGTTTTGGGGTGATTATGGGATATCCAGTATTGGAAAATTGTAAGCACTTTTAATGAGAAAATTATGGACTATTGCTGTAGAATCTATTTATGTTATATATACTTAGAAATAGGAGAGTTAATAATAATAATAATAATAATAATAATAATAATAATAATAATAATAATAATAATAATAATAATAATAATAATAATAATAATAATAATAATAATAATAATAATAATAATAATAATAATAATAATAATAATAATAATAATAATAATAATAATAATAATAATAATAATAATAATAATAATAATAATAATAATAATAATAATAATAATAATAATAATAATAATAATAATAATAATAATAATAATAATAATAATAATAATAATAATAATAATAATAATAATAATAATAATAATAATAATAATAATAATAATAATAATAATAATAATAATAATAATAATAATAATAATAATAATAATAATAATAATAATAATAATAATAATAATAATAATAATAATAATAATAATAATAATAATAATAATAATAATAATAATAATAATAATAATAATAATAATAATAATAATAATAATAATAATAATAATAATAATAATAATAATAATAATAATAATAATAATAATAATAATAATAATAATAATAATAATAATAATAATAATAATAATAATAATAATAATAATAATAATAATAATAATAATAATAATAATAATAATAATAATAATAATAATAATAATAATAATAATAATAATAATAATAATAATAATAATAATAATAATAATAATAATAATAATAATAATAATAATAATAATAATAATAATAATAATAATAATAATAATAATAATAATAATAATAATAATAATAATAATAATAATAATAATAATAATAATAATAAGCAATTAAACTTGTAATTTTAATTGTTTTGTTGTTGTTTTTATTAATTTCTTCTCGTGCAATTCAAATTCTTAATTAGTGACAAAAGTCATCATTTTCCTTTTTGGATCTGAACCCACTGAGCAAATAGCACGTAAGTATGTGAACAAAAAAGTTAATAGATTAAAATTTAGATATACCAGACAAGTTGAAACAAATTTTAAAGATTTCCAGAAAGAAAATCTGTCTGGAAAGGAAAAGGACAAAAAAATACCTTTTTATAATATCTTAATTTTACCTGTATTATATTTTGGGACTAATTATATCCTTACTGTTAGCGAATTATTTTATATTTGCTCTTAACTCTAATAGAGTTTCAGCCAGAACTATAATTGAAGTATAAGGGAGTTAATTATAACAATAGCCAAAAGTAATGGGGTAAACAAGATTTTTCTCAAAAAAAATTTGACAGGTGTAATCCATTCGTTTCACACTAGAATTTCCTTAATATTAAAGATAAATAAAAGACAATTTATTAACAAAATATTAGGTGGTGTGGTGAAATAGATGAATCTCCCACTCTTACAAAGACCGGGTTTGAGCCTTACGAATGGAGAAATCCTTGATAGAAAGTCATTTCCCTTTAATTTTCCTATTTGATGCGCATATGAACTTATTCGGTTAAAATACTGAATACCAAATAATTATGCCAAAAAAAGATTAATTTGCTAAACAGTAAATGTTATTAAATTACATTTGTGAAATAATTCTAGAAATATAAATGAACATAAACATAAATGAACATAAACAGAAATGAACAATGAAATAACAGAAAACCAATTCGAGCCCACTAAATTCACAATATTTCCTTAAGGAATTTAATCCTCTCCTAGTACCCAGGGTTATGAATTATTTTCTCCCAGGATAGAACGAATTATACACTGGTGTAGTGGTACTTCAAACCCCCGTGTTTCAGCGAACACAAAGTTCGGTAGCAAATCACACTTACTGTTGCTTTGTTTGATACTAAAAGTATGCAGAAGAAGCAGGAGAAACTCAGAAAATCGTATGGAAATTCTGAGCAGAATAGTGTTGTATTTATAGTCAAAGTTGGGCTGAAATCTGAAGAGGTGCAACTCTTCAGAATGACTGTTTATGCAAAACAGCCTCAACATAAATGCCATTACATAAATGACTATTTACTCAACAATAAAGAGGGAAAATTGAAGAGGGTAGTTAATTTTCTGTTACCAAAATAGAAAAATAGATTGGAGGATTTAATATTAATATTTATTTTAATATTAATATTCTGTTATTAAAACAAATATTTAATAACATTTCTGTTAATATTTTACTATTAACAAATAAATTTGGTCCAAAAAATTAATCATTCAAATGATCCGAAGCCGAAGCCGAGCTGAGCGAGCGACGACGGCGCGAGGCTTGCCTTCTTCTCAACTCTTTAAGAGCTAGAAGAAGAGCAATTGCTTATATAGCCATAAAAAACCTCTTCCTCTTCCAATATGGGACAATGTCCCTTTGACAAGGGGGGAACCTTAAAATTTCACTCAAAAATTTCATTTCCCTCTATTTCTCATTCACCATCTTTTAAGTATTTAATATAATTAAATACATAAGACCCAACAATCCCCTACATGAATAGGGAATGGCTATATCACGGAAATATGCATGAAAATTGTGTGATTCGCAAGCAAGGATTAATTGCATCTGGATAAGTAGGTTTCCCTTTGAACTTTCCGTAATGAACTTATGTCGGATATACTCGATCAATCGGTAGATTTGATATCTTTGAACCGTCGAACTTTGGTGTATACCTAGACAACCATAAGTCACACAACCAACCCTTAACCGTCTTTGATTCTCATTGTTGTGTTCGTTTCAGCCATGAACACCGCCTGGTTTCATAAGTGCATAGAGAACTGGCCTTACAAAATTCTCCTTGAAGCGACTAACACTTCACACTTATATAGGTGATTCCTAAACGTGTCATCCCGTAGATACACTATTTGATATAACCCGTATCAAATTTAGAAATCATTAAAAAGCCTTAATGCTTTATCCTTGGTACTGAGCATTGTCTCATCACAAGAATGGACCAAAAGTTTAGTTGACAATGTTGAACCGTCATTAATGACTTTGTTTGATCTCCTTGAACCTAGATCTTGGGATCTCCAGTCTTCTAGGTAGAGTTACCGCCACTATGACTTGTTCTCGGCCATAGCCCCATTCCCCTTGATGATTTCTCAACTACCTCTCTAGTTAGGCCTTTTGTAAGTGGATCCGACACATTATCACTTGACTTTACATAGTCAATCGTGATAATTCCTCTAGAGAGTAATTGTCTAACGGTTTTATGTCTTCGTCGTATATGACGAGATTTACCGTTATACATAACGCTCCCAGCCCTTCCAATTGCCGCTTGACTATCGCAATGTATGCATATTGGTGCCAACGGTTTGGGCCAAAATGGAATATCCTCCAAGAAATTTCTAAGCCATTCAGCTTCTTCACCAGCTTTATCCAAGGCTATGAACTCAGCCTCTATTGTAGAGCGGGCAATACAAGTTTATTTGGATGACTTCCAAGATACTGCTCCTCCACCAATAGTGAATACATATCCACTTGTGGACTTAGAATCAGTTGAACCGGTGATCCAATTTGCATCACAGTATTCTATTACTGCAGGATATTTACTGTAGTGCAAAGCAAAGCCCTGGGTATGTTCTAATATCCCAAAACTCATTTTATTTCCATCCAATGAGATTGACCTGGATTGCTCGTATATCGATTTGATTTACTTATAGCACAAGCTATATCTGGTCGTGTACAATTCATGATGTACATTAAGCATCCCAACACACGAGCATAATCCAACTGTGATACGCTTTGGCCTTTGTTCTTTGCTAATGCAAGATTCACATCAATTGGAGTCTTTGCAACTTTAAACCCTAAATGCTTGAACTTTTCAAGCACTGTCTTAATATAATGAGATTATGACAATGCCAGACCTTGAGGAGTCTTATGGATCTTAATCTCCAGAATTAAATAAACAACTCCCAAGTCTTTCATATCAAACTTGCTAGTTAGCATAGACTTAGTAGCATTTATGTTGACAATGTCATTACTCATTATGAGCATATCATCCACATATAAGCAAACAATGATTATGTAATTTGGAATAGTTTTAATGTACACACATTTATCACATTCATTTATCTTAAACCCATTTGGCAACATTATTTGGTCAAATTTCGCATGTCATTGTTTGGGTGCTTGTTTTAGTCCGTAAAGGGACTTAACAAGTCTACATACCTTCTTTTCTCTACCTGGAACCACAAACCCTTCAGGTTGTTCCATGTAGATTTCTTCATCCAACTCTCTATTTAAGAAGCCCGTCTTAACATCCATTTGATGAATTTCAAGACCATAAACTACAGCTAACGCTACTAACGTTCGTATGGACGTAATTATTGTAACTGGAGAGTATGTATCAAAATAGTCAAGACCTTCTCGTTGTCTATACCCTTTGACCACAAGTCTTGCCTTATATTTGTCAATAGTGCCATCATCTTTCATTTTCCTCTTAAACATCCATTTAGGACCCAACAGTTTATTTCCAGGAGGAAGATCAACCAATTCTCATGTATGGTTGTTCAATATGGATTCTATTTCACTATTGACTGCTTCTTTCCATAAAAATGATTCCGAAGAAGACATAGCTTCTTTAAATGTTTGAGGCTCATTTTCCAATAAGAAAGTCACAAAATCTGGTCCAAATGAAGTAGACGTTCTTTGACGTTTACTACGTCTTTGATCCTCCTGGTTAAGTGTACTTTCTTTTATTTCTTACCGAGGTCATTTAAATTCTTCACCAATCGACTCACATTCCTTTTTATACGGATATATATTTTCAAAGAACTCAGCATTATCTGATTCTATAACCGTATTGTTATGAATGTTGGAATTTTCTGATTTTTGAACCAGAAATCGATATGCTTTATTATTAGTTGCATATCCTATGAAAACACAATCAACGATTTTCGGTCCTATTTTTACCCTATTGGGTTTAGGAACTTGCACTTTTGCCAAACACCCCCACACTTTAAAATAATTCAAGTTGGGCTTTCTTCCTTTCCATTTTTCATATGGAATAGATTGTGTTTTTCTATGTGGTACTCGATTTAGTATGCGGCTAGCCGTAAGAACGACTTCCCCCCATAAGTTCTGTGGCAAACCAGAACTTATCAATAATGTGTTCATCATCTTCTTTAATGAACGATTATTTCTTTATGCAATCCCATTGGATTGGGGTGTGTAAGGGGCCGTTGTTTGATGAATAATTCCATATTCTAAACATATTTGTTCAAAAGGAGATTCATATTCACCACCCTCATCACTTCTTATCATTTTGATTTTCTTGTTAAGTTGCATTTCAACTTCATTTTTGTATTGCTTGAATGCGTCTATTGCTTCATCTTTACTATTAAGTAAGTAAACATAGCAATATCTAGTACTATCGTCAATAAAAGTTATGAAATACTTCTTTACACCGCAAGATGGTATTGACTTCATGTCACAAATATCTGTGTGAATTAAGTCTAAAGGATTTGAATTCCTTTCAACTGACTTATAAGGATGTTTAACATACTTAGATTCCACACTTACTTGACATTTTGATTCATCACATTCAAACTTAGGCAATACTTCCAAATTAATCATTTTTCGTAAGGTTTTATAATTAACATGACCCAAACGTATATGCCATAATTTATTTGACTCAAGTAAGTAAGACGAAACTGAAATTTTATTATTATTTTCAACAACCATTACATTCAACTTGAAAATGCCCTCAGTGATGTAACATTTTCCTACAAACATCTCGTTCTTACTTATTACAACCTTATCGGATACAAATACACATTTAAAACCATTCTTAACAAGAAGTCCAGTAGAGACTAAATTCTTCCTATTCTCGGGAACATGAAAGACGTTGTTCAAAGTCACCACTTTGATGGAAGTCATTTTGAGAAATATCTTCCCACATCCTTCAATCTTGGCCTTTGCAGCATTTCCCATAGAAATCATCTCATCGGATCTAACAGGAGTATAAGTAGAAAAAGCTTCTCTAACAGTACAAACATGGTGAGTGGCTCCAGAATCAATCCACCACTCTTTAGGATTGCCCACCAAGTTGCACTCAGAAAGCATGGCGCACAAGTCATCAACATTATTATGCTTTTCAACCATGTTTGCTTGATCCTTCTTCTTGTCTTTCTTTGGAGCACGACACTCCGTAGATTTGTGTCCGGCTTTTCCACAATTAGCAATTTCCACTGAACCGCTTCTTGCTTGGGTTGTATTTCGATCCAGAAGCCTTCTTCCTCTTTTTGTTCTCTTCAACAACATTTGCTCCCATTATTGTTGAGTTTCCACAACCTCTCTTTTCAGCAGCTTTGTTGTCCTCTTCGATTCTCAATCGAACAATGAGATCTTCAAGGGACATCTCCTTGCGTTTGTGTTTCAAGTAGTTTTTGAAGTCCTTCCATAAAGGAGACAACTTCTCAATCATCGCTGCTACTTGGAATGCTTCATTGATGACAAGACCTTCAATGAAATTTTTGTTAGTAAAAATACTAAGATTACTACTTTCAATATCAGTATTAATTTGATTTATACCTTCAGCAAAGAGATCGTGAATAATCACTTGCAATTCCTGGACTTGGGTAATAACAGACTTGCTATCTACCATTTTGTAGTCCAAAAACTTTGCAGCAACAAAATTCTTCAACCCGACATCTTCAGTTTTGTATTTCTTTTCAAGCGCAGTCCACAGTTCCTTTGACGTTTCCACGCCACTGTAGACGTTATACAAAGCATCCTCCAGCCCGCTTAGAATATAATTCTTGCACAAAAAATCTGAATGCTTCCACGCCTCAATCACGAGAAAGCGTTCAATTTCTGGAGTTTCATCGAATAGCACAGGAACATCTTCCTTGATGAACTTCTGGAGACTTAGAGTAGTCAAGTAAAAGAACATCTTTTGCTGCCAGCGCTTGAAATCAATCCGGAAAAAAATTTCGGGTTTCTCTGCCGGTGCCAATGTTGTCGGTGTCGTTTGGCTTGTTGAGGCATTGGCAGTCACCATTGGAACAGCTTGGTTCACATTATCATTAGTCATTTCTGTAAAAGAATGACACAAACGTTAAAATCGCGTAGATTTTAATAGAGTACAAAACCACAAAGGTTTTACTCTCCAAAAATAGTGAGTACAAATACAAAAAATATATTATATTTCTTAAGCTTGTTATTAAACTATATTTGTAAAATAATTTTGGAAATATAAATGAACATAAACAGAAATGAACATAAACAAAAATGAACAACAAAAAACCAATTTGAGCTCACTGAATTCACAGTGTTTCCTTAAAGAATTTAATCCCCTCTTAGTACCCAAGGTTATGGATTATTTCCTCCGATGATAGAACGAATTACACACTGGTGTAGTGGTACTTCAAACCCCAGTGTTTCAACGAACACAAAGTTCGGTAGCAAATCACACTTACTGTTGCTTTGTTTGATGCTAAAAGTATGCAGAAGAAGGAGGAGAAACTCAGAAAATTGTATGGATATTCTGAGCAAAATAATGTTGTATTTATAGCAAAAGTTGGGCTGAAATCTGAAGAGGTGCAACTCTTCAGAATGGTTGTTTATGCAAAACGGCCTCAGCATAAATGTCATTACATAAATGGCTATTTACTCAATAATAAAGAGGGAAAATTAAGAGGAAAAATTAAAGAGGGTAGTTAATTTTCTGTTACCAAAACAGAAAACGGATTGGAGGATTTAATATTAATATTAATTTTAATATTAATATTCTGTTATTAAAACAAATATTTAATAACATTTCTGTTAATATTTTACTATTAACAAATAAATTTGGTCCATAAAATTAATCAATTAATGCCGAAGCCGAAGCCGAGTCGAGCGAGCGAACGACGACGATGGTGGCGCGAAGCTTGCCTTCTTCTCAACTCTTTAAGAGCTAGAAGAAGATCAATTGCTTATATACCCATAAAAAACATCTTCCTCTTCCAATATGGGACAATGTCCCTTTGCCAAGGGAGGAAACTTAGAGAAACTTAAAATTTCACTCAAAAATTTCATTTCCCTCCATTTTCCATTCACCCTCTTTTAAGTATTTAATATAATTAAATATATAAAACCCAACAGTAATAAGTGTATGAATAATTCAAAAGCATAACAAAAAATCAAATTAAAATATTTTGTATTATCAACAACAATAAACCAGAGTAATTTCATAAGTGGATATGAGGATGATAGTGTGTACGCGGACTTTATCCCAACTTTGACAAGATAGAGAGGTTGTTTTCACTAGACTCTCGGCTCAAGGAAAGATGTAAAAAGAAGCAGTGATAACATACAGTAACATCAACAAGATAACAAGAAGACCGAAGCGAAAGAAATAATAGAAATCTAAAAAAAATAAAAAAGTACAAGATTAACCCTAATACTACTGGTATGGACAAGGAACACGCACAACTACTTACTAACCTCCTATAGTCAAACCTCTATATAACAGCTTCGTTTGTTCCACAAAATTTTGGTTGTTACAGTGAAGTGTTGTTATAGAGGACATATATTATAACATAATATAATATTCGGTTCCGAGGATAACTCGGCTTTTATGGTGAATCGCTATTATATAAAGATGTTGTTATAAATAGGTTTGATTGTACCACAATTCTTGGGGGAAAATTCAAAAATAATCAGATTAACAATTGATAATTGAAAAATAGTCACGGTTTCAAAAGTAATCAAAATTTAGCTACTTTATGTAAAGATAAAATCTGAACAAAAATACTATTAAAGATCCAGAAATATTCCTGCATAATATGCAGAGTTCGAATTTGTTTACATATGACCTTCCATCATAATATGCTGGAATTTTATAATGTGTTGGAGTTCCATCATAATATGCTGGAAGTTTATATGCAGGAACTCCATAATCCCCCATATTATGCTGGAACTTCCTGAGTCCTGGAGTTCCAACGTAATATGGTGGAAGTTTATATGCAGGAGCTCTATAATCCCACATATTATGCTGGAACTTTCGTGTTTCAGCAAAACAATGACTATTTTTTAATCACTTTGCAAACACTGATTACTTTTCGATTATTAGTCCGAGAAATGGCTAGCCGGTGCTATTTTGACCAATTCTCGACCTATCAAGAATCTAAAATATTTTGTATTATAAATCGATAAATTAGAACCTTTTCTCCTTGTGAAAATAAAAGAGGAGAACTCTCGTTATAAATAGGTGAGTATAGTAATAAATTCAGAAAAAAGGAAGAAATAAACGCGACTGTCAAATCTACATATTCTCTTTCTCTCTGTTTTCTTCCCTTTTCTCTCTCTCTCCGAAGATTCCATTCGGTCTCCGATCAGTTCTGCTGTTTCAATCTCTGTCTTCTTTCTTTTCAGAATCATGTTCTCAAATTTTCAAGGTACGTAGAAATCCAAACATAAATATATTAGCACATCATTTTAATTATGTGTATTTCATTCTTTTTTCCCCCTTCATTTATTGAGTGTGAAAACTTACATGAAAATCTAATATTTTTTGGTCTATTTTTCGAAGTTAACACGAGTTCCCAAGTTAGTAATTTGCTAAATCTATCATCAGCTAAAAAGAGTCTTGATTTTTACACTTTCAGACATTGGATATTTTTGTTTTTATGCATGTTACTATTTCGAAGAAATAAACTTAAATGAATTTTCATACTTTTAAGTATAATTAATTTTCTCTTGCTACTTGATATCATCGTACAGCTCCTCATTTTTTTTTAGTATTTTTTATTATCTTTTCTTGAAATATATGCCTCTGCAACTTTGAACAAAAAAAAAATTTCTCCACCAAAACTTTGAACAAAAATCCAACTTTGAAAAATCTTGATTTTGGCTTCTTTGTTTTTTATTTCTTTCATTCTTAACCAAAAGTTTCGGGTTTGGGCCTTGGGTATGGAATCGTCTTTGTTAAAGAGCCTTTTATCTCGATGTGAGTAGTTACGATGCGAATTCGGACTTAGTCGGGCCCCAATGCAGATACTGACCACTAGGTGGAAAACCAAGATTTGGTTAGGCAGCCTTTTTGATAATGCAAATAGTTTTTGACTTTTCAATTTTATCCAAAATTTTCAATTTTTTTTTCTTTGTCACCACTATTTTTTCTTGAGAAAAAATGGGATAGCCATATGAGAGTTATGGCCAAATTTGTACTGAAATTCTTTTGACTGTTCATATCTGAGATTCTTCTTTTGAAACTCTGATCTTAGGCCTTTAGTTGGGTATAATAGAGTACACACTAAAAAGGTTCCCTTTTATGGAAATGGGATCTACTTTTTTTTACATCTCATCATACCTTAAATAATAAATAATAATGATATTAATAATTGCATACTCCATGTTTCTTACATGATTCCTTTTTCTACAAACATGGGGGGAAATCATGATATATCAGGTTCAGATGTTGTCTCTTATGCACAAATTATCTTTAAACAATTCAAGAAAAAACCTTATAGAGTATCATGTTTTGTCTGTGTGCCTTTTCTTGATACTATAGCCAAGTACATATGAGAAGATATGATGATGAGTTCTCCTCAAACTAATAAATAATTGTTAAACTTATATACATTTATATATAGATAGTGTACCTAATTTTTTACACTATCAGATCACGTAAAGCATATACACATATAATTTTTCGTAATTTTTATACTATCAGGTCATGTATACATATTCACACATATATAAAAAAAAGGGCAGCCTGGTACACAACACATCCTGCATTCACGCAGGGTCTGGGGAAGGGCCGCATCGAAAGGGTGTGATGTAGGCAGCCTATCCTAACTCATGCATTAGTAACTGATTCCACGACTTGAACTCGTAACCTATAGGTCACACGGAGACAACTTTACCGTTGCTCCAAGATTCTCCTTCAATATCCACATATAACTTTCCGTAAAAAGTGAAAATTATAATCTTAAAGATAACGCAGATTACTTACTATAACTTGTAAAAGTAATATGATCGTGTGAAGTCTCTTTACACTGTCAGTGTATATAAATCATCAAAATTGTCTCTCTCTCTTTTTTTTTCCTTTCCTCATATTGTTTTATGTTTTTTTGCTCCTTTTGTTTATAGGATCTACAATTGCAGAACCTATTTTGAATTGAAAGAGGAGAAAATGGAGGGGGATACATTGTCTGGACTAGGCAATGTTACACAAATAGATGGCAAAGTTGTGCAAACATTTCAGAAGAATTTTGTACAAGTCCAGAATATATTGGATCAGAATAGGCTATTAATCAATGAGATTAATCAGAATCAAGAGTCCAAAATCCCTGATAATTTGAGCAGAAATGTTGGATTAATCAGAGAGCTTAACAATAATATCAGAAGGGTAGTTGACCTCTATGCTGATCTTTCAACTTCTTTCACTAAATCTGTGGATAATTCATCTGAAGGGGATTCAAGTGGACACAAGAGGAGCAGGCCTATTTAGAAGTCGTGTATTATCTGACCCTCGGGGATTTCTCGATTATTATGTAAAAAAAATTATGTGTACTCTTTTAGTACATCAACCTTATATTCAAGAATCTCCCACAAAAATAATAAACCCCCCTTCCCCCCAAATAAAAAGAAGTGTTCCATTGTTAATGTGTAACTGCAGATTTAAGTGAAGCAAAATTGTATGTATCCTCTAATCTTTCTGGTCAAATTCTTGTTTCTATATAATATAACAACTACTTCTCAATTTCGAGAAGTTAGGATCATGTAACATTGTAAATTGACTACTTTTATGCCGGGAAAAACTAGAGTCAGACTTGGTAAAAGTAAGAAGAGAAGTATCAATTCTTGAATGGTGCTTCTATCTAATTCGAGAAAACGTACGAAACAACGTGTTACAGAAGTACCGATAAGAGACAAAAATACTTTATTTAGTCGAGGCATCATGACACCGAACAAAGTTCTATCCTCAACCTCCATCCGCCATTAGTAATCAAAATTCGCTTTTCCTATTCACTAATACACTGCGCACTATAACTAGTAGCCCCTTTACTAGGTTGGGAAATGGCTAGTTTGAAACTATTTATAAAAATGGAAACTTTTCATTAAAAAGCCATTTGAAATTCCACGTGAGAAATTAAAAAATCGCCAAATTTATAAGTGGTCGATCAAAAATAGCCCAGTTTCAAAAGTAATCGAAATTTAGCCACTTTTCGTGTAAAGATAAATCTGAACGAAAATACTGTTCAAAATCCGGAAAAATACTCCAGCATAATATACTGGAGTTCAAGTATATTATACTGGAACTCCAGTCTAATATACTGGAGTTCCAGTATAATATACCGGTCCAGCATAATATACTGGAGTTTGGAGCACCGGTGCTCCAGCCTCCAGCATATTCTACTGGAGCCAGCAAAGTATACCGGTTCAGCATAATATGCTGGAAGTTCATACACAGGTGCACCGAACTCCAGTATATTATGCTGGACCGGTCTCTGTTGCAGCAAAATATTGGTTATTTTTCATTGACTTGGTAAACGCTGACTATTTTTGAATGACCAGTCAGAAAACTGGCTAGACCGTGCTACTTTTACAAATTCCACCCGTATCAATCCACTGTAACTCTCCTCCTTTATTCGTAAAAATAGCACGGTGAAAACTGGTCATTCAAAAATAGCCAGCGTTTACGAAGTCAATGGAAAATAGCCACTATTTTGCTGCAACAAAGACCGATCCAGCATAATATACTGGAGTTCGGTGCACCTGTGTATGAACTCCAGCATATTATGCTGGACCGTTATACTTTGCTGACTCCAGTATAATATATTGGAGACTGGAGCACTGATGCTCCAAACTCCAGTATATTATACTGGACAATTATACTTGCTGGATTCCAGTATATTATGCTGGAGTTCTAGTGTACTTATGCTGGAACTCCATCATATTATGCTCGAGTTCCAGCATACTTATCCTGTAACTCCAGTATAATATGTTGGAGTTCAAGCATACTTATGCTGGAACTCCAGTATAATATACTGACATATATTTCGGATTTTGAACAACATTTTCGCGCAGATTTATCTTTACATGAAAAGTGGCAAAATTTTGATTACTTTTAAAATTGAGCTATTTTTGAATGACCAGTTGTAAATCTGGCTATTTTTGAATTTCTCCCCCTTCATCCGGGCTTGTCCATATTAATAATGGACACTTTATTAACTGTGTCTATGAATGCACAGAGTTATGTTGATTCTTGTTTTTTCTTTTCTTTTTTTTTACTTTTTCAGCTTGTCAAGAGCCTAATGATGGAGTATTTGGATTTTCTATATCATTCTCCTTTAAATGAGTTTCTTCCATTACCTTTTGTAGATCTACTTTTGTTCCTTTTCTTACTCTCTGCTTCTAAAAGCCAATTTTATTTGTCATATTACATGAGTGGTCAGAAGTGAGAATTGAAGAAGTGGCAGACAATATTTCAAAGTTTTTAAAATTTAAGTTATATATAAAAATAAGGTACAGAATTTTACATTATATTATTACTGAAGTTTTTTAGTCAATAACAAATTAGTTATCATTTTTATCAGGTTATTAGTTAATTAATATTTATCATAGAAATTTATGTTCAGTTACTTTATAAAGGACCAAATTAGGTAAATATTTTTTAAACGTGCATAGAACTTACACCATTTTTATAGAAAGAAACTTGCATTTTCTCTTTTGGAAAATTACACTAGGGAATTTATTCTATATTTTAAAATCGAACAGTGAAAGTAATTATTAATACTTATTTTTAGAATAAACGGAATATACACACCTTGAGATACAAACCTTTTTTCCGGATTTCGTATGACCGAGAAATATTTTACGCACCAAAAGCAATTTTGGATAAATCTTCTTATTGGTTGCCAATCACAGAGAACCACAAAATCAGAATCTTTATTAGAAATTTAGAATGATGATGAATCTATTGACCCAAACGTTAGTAAAAAAAAAAAATCCTCATTTCTTTATGATTTCTTGTTTGTCCCATCTCAAAATGATAATCTCTTGAATGACATTGATAGGGAAAGAAATAAGTAAACAATTCAGATGATTGCATAAAGGAAGAAATAAATAAAGCAGCACTGAATTAGTTCGATCAAATCATGTAGAATTTCAGAGACAACCAATACAAACAAGAAGACAAAGGGCCCCAAAATGGAATTGAACTTATACATGCTTATCCCCTTCCTACTTAGGTTTCTTTTTGTTTGCTTTTCATTTGTCTCCTTTTGCAGTAAATAGTGACGGAACCAAAATTTTCAATAACAATGGTAAGAATATACGGAAGTAAATTCATAAAGAAGCTAAGGGATGTCAACATGCAATATATATACATAAAAAAATTTCTAGTTGCACGATAATTTTTTTAACGAACGGACGTTGGTTGATACCACTTGAATACATATGGCTCCGCCACTGATTAATAAATACGCTTTCATGACCGGCTTCCATTTTATCCCTCAAACTGAATATATATATATATATATATTCACATTCAGTATTTACATGAAATTAAATAATCAGCTAACCTGTAAATAATAATTAAAATGAGGATATTTGTATACATATAAAAAGCACATGAGTGATTCATGTGGTTGCCCCGTAGTTGTGCTATGAATTTAACTTGTCAGGCGCACCCCACTACTTATCCTTGACATCAAAACTTACAAACTAGGAAAAAGAAACCATTTGATGTTGGTCCACAAATCCAAGCCAAGACAACACTAAACTTATATAAACTATAAAAATAAAACATTACATGTGAAGAGGGAATCTGCTTTTTCTTTCTCCTTTTATTGTTTGCAGTTCCATCACTCACACGGGAGCAGAGCCAGCATCTGAAGTTTATTGATTCTAAATTTGCTAAAAAAATTATAGCTCATCGTAATTATAAGTTCACAATTAAATATTTATATATAAAATTTCTAATACAAATATTATGTTTAAGTAAAAATAACTGAGTTCGAGCTCGTCGAACCCACACCTAATAAACTAGCTTTGCTTTAACGAGCATATAGGTTAGAAACCTCCCCACCCCAAACCCCAAAAGGGTTTTTAGTTCTTTTTACCCTTTAATATTTCCCGTACACCTATGATTTAAAAGAAGAAATACAAAAATGGATCTCTCCTTTATAGATTAGCCGCCTGCATTACATCACTCTTTTTTTCGGGAGAAATTTAAAAATAATTAGATTTACAATTGGTCGTTCAAAAATAGCTCAATTTCAAAAGTAATCGAAATTTAGTCATTATTCATGTAAAGATAAATTTGAGCAAAAACACTGTTCAAAACCCGAAAAATACGTCAGTATATTATGTTGGAGCTCCAGCATAAGTATACTTGAACTCCAGCATATTATACTGGAGTTCCAGGATAAGTATGCTGGAACTCCAGCATAATATGATGAAGTTCCAGCATAAGTACACTAGAACTCCAACATAATATACTGGAGTTCCAACAAGTATATCTGTCCAGCATAATATACTGGAGTTTGGAGCACCGGTGCTCCAGTCTCCAGTATATTATACTGGAGCCAGCAAAGTATACCGGTCCAACATAATATGCTGGAGTTAATACACAGGTGCACCGAACTCCAGTATATTATGCTGGACCGGTCTCTATTGCAGCAAAACAGTGACTATTTTTTATTAACTTGGTAAACGCTGACTATTTTTTAATGACCAGTCCGAAAACTGGCTATATCATGCTATTTTTACCTTTTTTCTTTTATGTATTCAGTTGTTAAAACTCATTAACCCGACTAATTAGAATTCATACAGCGCATGATTACTTAAAAGAGAAATACGCTCTATCAAAAGTTTTTTCATTTACTCCTTGAACGGAGACTTTTAGTTAAAGATAAGGTAATCTCATTTATCCCGATGGACTCCTTGGTGCATAGTATTGGAGTAAAATTTCTATTCACGTTTGATGTTTATATTAAACTAATAAATACAAGACACATATTTTTTTATATAATACACATATATCATTGAACGATGACTAATAAATTATATGTGTTCTCATCTTATTTTTACTGCCAAGATTAAATTGATTGAAATAATATAAACGCCCGATAAATAATTTATCCTAGCATATCACATCACTATCCACTCACCTAGTTGGATACAATTGCATTTGTCTTGTTGTTAAGTGTTAACCTACTGCCACGCTAATGCATGCACATTGCCTCTAGAGACTAATTATGACCTAATTAAAGTAATCACCATTCGCACAATATTATACTCCCTTCGTTTCAAATTATTAATCGTTATTTCTAAAAATAATTGTTTTAACATTTTTATTGTTTTAGAGGTTTAAGACTAAATTAATTATCTTTTTCTTATTCTACCTTTACTATTAATTGTTCTTGAACACTACAAATACTTTAATTATGAATAAATATTAAATAAAGAGAAATTATATCTTAAGACATAAATAAAGATAAAATAGTCAAAAATCTCTCATATTTAATTTTTTTTAAAAGTGTGTAAGAGAATAATACAGTAAATAATTTGAGATCGAAGGAATACATGAATAAGTTATCGTTCACAAATTAAAGAAGTATAATATATGTCTATTTTTTTTAGGGAGAGGGGTCAACAAATGTCTTTTCATTTTACTAGAATAACAGAAATTTCGATCTTAGGGTGTGTTTTATGACTGAATAACTTTTCCGGAAAATATTTTTCCATTTTCCATTATTTGGTTGTACAAAATAGTTTGAAAAATATTTTTCTAGATATTACATTTCCCTAAAATTGGAGAAAAATAATTTCCCTAAAAAAAGTTAGGAAAATATTTTTCAAAAACTCCACTTACCCTCACATCCAACCCCAACCCCCGCCCCTTCTCTCCCTACCCAACCTCTCCCACCCCTCGATCCAAAAAGGCTTTTCTTTTTCAAATTTTAATTTTTTTCTCCGTCACCACCCACCCTGCTTAACCCCTCCTCCCCCCGCATTTTTTTTTTGTATTTTCAAATTTATGTCTTTTTATTTTTCTGCATCACCCACCCCAACTCCCACCCCGCACAAAAAAAAGTTATAATTTAAAATTTCTATTTTTTCATTTTTCTGCACCCCCCCCCCCCCCCCCCGAAAAAAATATTTTTTTCATATATTTTCAATTTTAGTTTTTTCATCTTTCGGTTTACATGTTCGAAATTTTAAAAGTTTCAAAGTTATGAGTTCGGAAGTTTATGTGTTTGGAAGTGTATTTGGAAATTATAAAGTTTACGGGTTCGAAAGTTCGCGGTTTCGAAAGTTTAGCAGTTTGAAAGTTTATAAAATTTGTGGGTTCGGAAGGTTATTGGTTCGAAAGTTTATGACTTCATGTTTATTGTATCTAAATTATTTATGATACTCTTGAGAAGTTATTTTCCTTAATTTACGTATGAAACATCAAAAAATAAGTAAGATTACTATTTGTTTTTTAAGAAATATTTTTTGGAAAATATTTTCCAAGGAAAATATTTTCCGACCCTTAGTATATTTTCATTTTAATACTATACTTATATTGATTCTCCCTCGGTTTGTAATTGTCTCTTTCTAATTAATATAATTTTCTTTTTATTGCCAAAATATATATATTTTCTTCTGTATAAGTATCTATTCTCAAATCAACCAAAAAGAAAAGGAAGAATATCTGGAAATCTCAGAAATAGATGAGAAGGACAGATGAATCTAGTGGCAGAAAAGTATGGTCTGGTTATTTTGGGATTAGAAAAATGAGTCCGACATAAAACTTGGTTAGAATATATTTTCAACCAAATATCATTAGAGAAAAGTTTTTTCCCAATTTTTTGAAAAATTTAAAAGCACATTTGGAGTGACAAACTTTTGTTTTACATTTTTTTTGGTAACTATCAACTTTCATTAATTACTAAGTAGAATATTTACGAATCCAGCTAGACTTTATACTCAGTCTGTTATTCATATGGTAAACATATTCACACTAAGAGAACTTATCCAATACACATTAACTAGGAAATCTAAGATTTTGTAGAGTCATCTTAAGGTTTTCAGCAGCACGAACATGACAGTTATAGGCTCTTTCTCTAGCTACAACATCACTAGTTTAATAACTGACGGCACAAATCAAGATTATTTCCTTTCTGATGTAGAAGATCAGACTAAGCTGCAACTACAGAGCATACTCAGACAGAACCTTGACTCAGTTACCAAGATAAATCTTTTCTGATGTGGAAGATCAGACTATGCTGCAACCACAGAGCATACTTAGACAGTACCTTGGCTCTGATACCAATTGTTGCGGAAGCCAAATGTATATAGTGTGAATAAGTCACAACTACTATACCAAAAATTATGACAGTCACCAAATAATAAATAAGACAATAAAGCAACAATAAAGGGAACACCAGAATTTACGAGGTTCGGCTAATTTTGCCTACTCCTCGGACACAACCAATATTTTATTTCACTCCAAAAATACAAGTGAAATAATACTAAAGAGAGAAGATACAAATGCCTTAAACAGATGAGAAGGCAAATGAGAAGTGTGTCTAAATCCTAAATATTAAGCTTTCTTTTATAGGGGAAAAATCCCCCCAACTATTGCTAACTCACCGATGTGGGAAGCTGGAATATTTGACATTTCAACAAATCTCCACCTTGGCAAAAATTCCACGTCTTCAATTTTCTCTCTATAACAAATTTTGGTTTTGTTTCATCTTCAATCTTCAGTGTTCAACAATGTTGATCAAATCCAAACAATATTGAAACTTGACCGCAGTCACCACCTTTGTCAGCATATCAGCAGGATTCTCCGTAGTATGAATTTTCTTCACCGTGACTCCACCTTATTCTATGATTTCTCGTACGAAATGATACCGAACATCAATGTGCTTCGTCCTTGCATAATAAACTTGGTTCTTCGCTAATTGAATAGCACTTTGACTATCACAAAAATTGTGATACCTTTTTGTTCAACACCAAGCTCCTTTAGCAATCCTTGAAGCCAAATTGCCTCTTTCACAGCCTCTGTAATAGCCATGTACTCTGTCTCTGTTGTAGACAAAGCAACTGTTGACTGCAAAGTAGACTTCCAACTAACTGGTGCCTTTGCAAAAGTAAACACATAACCAGTAGTTGATCTTCGTTTGTCCATATCACCCGCAAAATCTGAGTCACAATATCCAATTACAGACTGATTGTCTTCCTGCTCAAAAACTAACCCGACATCTACAGTATTATGAATATACCGTAGAATCCACTTCACAGCTTGTCAATGCTCCTTCCCTAGATTGTGCATATATCTGCTAATAACTCCAACAGCTTGTGAAATGTCAGGCCTTGTGCAAACCATTGCATACATCAAGCTACCAAAAGCATTTGCGTATGGTACCTTTGACATATACTCTCGTTCAGCTTCATCCATTGGCGACATAATAGCACTTAACTTAAAATGGGAAGCAAGTGGAGTACTAACTGGCTTAGTCTTGTCATCTATGCCAAAATGTTGAAGTACTCTCTTCAAATATTCCTTTTGCCAAAACATCTATCTCTAATTATCTCCATGCCAAGAATTTTCTTTGCCTCACCCAAATCCTTCATCTCGAACTCCTTCTTCAGTTGAATCTTCAACTTATCAATTTCTTCCGAATTCTTGGAAGCTATCAACATATCATCAACATATAGGAGAAGATATACAAAGGAACCATCTTTAAGCTTGTGCAAATACACACAATGATCGTATTTGCTTCTCTTGTACCCTTGCCGCAACATAAACTCGTCAAATCGCTTGTACCATTGTCTAGAAGATTTCCGTACAACGATTTTCAAGTTTGCACACCATATTTTCTTTTCCAGCAACTTTGAATCCTTCTGGCTGAGTCATGTAGATTTCCTCCTCCAAGTTTCCATGTAAAAACGCAGTTTTTACATCCATCTGAACTAGTTCCAAATCCAATTGTGCTACCAAAGCCAACATAATTCTAATGGAGGAATGTTTTACAACTGGAGAAAACACTTCATTGTAATCAATTCCCTCCTTTTGAGCATATCCTTTGGCCACCAATCTTGCTTTGTAGCGAACATTTACTTGGTTAGGAAATCCTTCTTTCTTTGCAAATACCCATTTGCACCCAATTGCTTTCTTTCCCTTCGGGAGATTGGCCAATCTCCATGTATGATTCTGATGAAGGGACTGTATTTTATCATTCATGGCAATCCTCCACTTATCTTCTTCTGAACTTTGGACATCATCTTTATAAGTGGTAGGAACATCATCAGCTACAATTGAGGTTGCACAAGCAACTGTCTCTATGAGACGAACAGGTTTCGTTATTGTTCTTTTTGGCCTGCTGGTTGCTATTGATTCAAGTTGTTGTTGAGGTTCCTGAGTTGGAATCTCCTCTACTGGCTCTCCTTCCAGAGGGTAATCTTCATTTGTTTCCTCCTCTGCTTCTTGTGTAGGAAAAATAAATTTTCCCTCAAACTCCACCTGCTTAGAAGCACCTTTATTTTGTTTGGTATCTTCTGTTACCTTATTTACCATAGCAGATTCATCAAAGGTAACATCCCTGCTGAATATTACTTTCTTTGTCATAAGACACCATAAGCGATATCCTTTGACTCCAGAAGTAATTCCCATAAAAATAGCCTTCTTTGCCCTTGGATCCAATTTTGACTCTGTCACATGATAATATGCAGTTGAGCCAAACACGTGCAAAGAGTCATAATCTACAGCAGGCTTTCCATACCATTTTTCAAATGGTGTCTTGCCATCAATAGCAACAGATGGTAAGCGATTAATGAGGTGACATGCATATGTAACTGCCTCAGCCCAAAATTCTTTGCCCAAGCCAGCATTGGACAACATACACTGTACCTTCTCCAGCAAGGTCCGGTTCATACGTTCTGCCACTCCATTCTGTTGTGGTGTATGTCTAACAGTGAAGTGTCGGACGATGCCATCATTTTCACAGACCTTATTGAAATGATCATTTTTGTATTCACCTCCATTGTCTGTGCGAATACACTTGATCCTCTTGCCTGTTTGATTCTCCACCATCGTCTTCCATTTGAGAAAAATCCCCAACACTTCATCTTTGCTCTTCATTGTATACACCCATACTCTTCCGGAAAAATCATCAACAAAGGTTACAAAATAGTGTTTCCCACCCAATGAAGGTGTTTTGGAAGGACCCCAAACATCAGAGTGTACATAATCCAAAATGCCTTTAGTATTATGGATCGATGTACCAAATTTAACCCTTGTCTGTTTTCCTTTAACACAATGCTCACAAAACTCCAAGTTGCAAGCTTTGACTCCTTTTAACAATCCTTGATCTGATAGAGTTTTCAAGGATTTTCCTCCAGCATGTCCTAAGCGCATGTGCCATAGCTTGGTTGCTTCTGCCTCTTTGTCGTCACTGGATGTCACTGTCGATGTCCCAATAACTGTACTGCCATGATAGCGGTACATATTATTATTCTTCCGATTAGCCTTCATTACCACTAGTGCACCAGAGCATACTCTCATCACTCCATTTTCTGCAATGATTTTGAACCCTTTTGATTCAAGGGCTCCTCCCACAGAGATGAGATTCTTCTTCAAATCTGGTACATATCGAACATCTGTTAATGTTCTGATCATTCCATCGTGGTTCCTTAATCGTATTGAACCAATCCCATATGAGGTAAGAGGGCTGTTATCCGCTGTGTGAATAATTCCATATTCTCCTTCTTGAAAATCCACGAACCAGTCCCTGTTGGGACACATATGATAGCTACAAGCCGAGTCCATCAACCATATGTCTGATGATGTTGATGACTCTGTTGTAACTAATGAGAAGTCTGAATCATCACAATCAGCTACATTTGAATCCATAATGGCCTTTCCCTTATTATATTTGGCCTTATTCTTCAACTTCGGACAGTCTTTCTTCCAGTGCCCTTTTTCTCGACAAAAGGCACATTCATCTTTGCTGGGTATGGATCTTGACTTGGATATTCCCTTCGTTGTCCTCGTTTGATTTTGAGGACGACCCCTCACAAACAGTGCTTCTCCTTCTCCGCCCTTCTGTTTTTCTCGCTTTCTTTGTTCATAGCTGTACAAAGCCGAACAAACTTCTCTGAGAGAAACTTCGTCATTTCCATGGAGTAGAGTAGTTTCAAGGTGCTCGTACTCATCAGGAAGTGATGCCAACAACATCAAGGCCAAGTCACCATCATCATAAGTTGTATCCATATTTTGCAAATCTGTGACCAACTTATTGAAACTGGTGATATGTTCATTCATCGTGGTACCAGGAACATAGGTGAAATGAAATAGTCTCTTCTTCATGTACAATTTATTTTGACTGTTTTTCTTCAAAAATTTATCCTCCAGTGCTTTCCATAATTTACTTGCAGAAGTTTCCTTTGTGTATGGATATTTCTGCTCTCTAGCAAGGTAGGATCGAATGGTACCGCAAGCAACACGGTTGATAATTCTCCAATCTTCTTCTCCAATAACATCTGGTTTCTTTTCTTCAATGGCCAGATCTAGCCCTTGTTGAAAAAGGACATCTAGAACCTCGCCTTGCCACATCCCAAAATGTCCGGACCCATCAAAAATTTCTACCGCAAATTTCGCATTTGACACAATTCTTGTCATAAGCGAAGATGCCAATGATGACGTATTGTTGACACTTGATGTAGATTCTTCTTGTTTATTGTCTCCCATATTTGACACAAATATTATTTAATAGTTGACGACATAAATCAAGATTATTTCCTTTCTGATATAGAAGATCAGACTAAGCTGCAACCACAGAGCGTACTCAGACAGAATCTTGACTCAGTTACCAAGATAAATCTTTTCTGATGTGGAAGATCAGACTATGCTGCAACCACAGAGCATACTTAGACAATACCTTGGCTCTGATACCAATTGTTGCGGAAGCCAAATGTATATAGTGTGAATAAGTCACAACTACTATACCAAAAATTATGACAGCCACCAAATAATAAATAAGACAATAAAGCAACAATAAAGGGAACACCAGAATTTACGAGGTTCGGCTAATTTTGCCTACTCCTCGGACACAACCAATATTTTATTTCACTCCAAAAATACAAGTGAAATAATACTAAAGAGAGAATATACAAATGCCTTAAACAGATGAGAAGGCAAATGAGAGGTGTGTCTAAATCCTAAATATTAAGCCTTCTTTTATAGGGGGAAAATCCCCCCAACTATTGCTAACCCACCGATGTGGGAAGCTGGAATATTTGACATTTCAACACTTCTGCTAACTTCACATTTAGAAATAGATGATCCTTGCTTTCCTCTGCTAGTTTGCACATTTGACAATTTGTATCTATCTGTATACCCCAGCTTTATATTCTTGTAGTTGTGAATAATCTCTCTTGAAATTGAAGCCATGTATGAAGATTGCTTTTGGTCTTGCTGCATTCCCACACATTAAGTTCTTCCAGGTGACTTTTGGTAGATTTCCTATCATTTTCAGAAAAATGCTCCTATTCATGCTCCTGTTCCCTGGTGACTTATGTTCCACATTACTCAATTCCTCTCTTGCGTTGAATATTTTTCTTACCATCCAACTTGTTTGTTGGGGTATAGGCATATTTGCTATTCCCTTTTATATAATATTCATGTATCCATTTGATCCAAAGAGTATCTTTCTTACTATGTAATTCCGACCAAGTTTTAACTATAGCTGCTTTTTTCCAGATCTTCAGATTTATGAGGTTAAGTCATCCATCTGACTTTGGCACATACATTCTGCTCCAAGATACCAAATGCTTTTCTAGTTATTTCATTTGCTCCTGACCAAATATAACTTCTGCAGTAAGCTTGTATGGCCTTCATCACTTTGGCAGGAATTATGAATATCTCTACCCAATAGGATTGAACTCCAAATAGAACTGTCTTCACCAACTGGACTCGACCAGCATATGACAACTTCTTCGCTACCCATGAAGCACCGATGCAGTGATCTTGGATATTAATGGTTTCCATTCTACCATTTTCAGCTTTCTTGTAGCAAGTGGAATCCCTAAATACCTAAAAGGTAATTCTCCTTGTCAATATTCCAGTAATTGTTGAATATCATGCCTAAGAGGATCTGGTACTCCACCAAAATATATAGCACTCTTTGACATGTTAGCTTGTAAACCTGAAGCATCTGTGAAGTTACCAAACTTTCTGTGCAGTAGTCCTACAAAAGTTAGATCTCCTTTAGTAAATATTAGCAAGTCATCCGCAAAACTCAAATGAGTGATATTCATTTATGAACACTTAGGATGATATTTGAATTGCTTCTCATCTCTCAGTTCACTAAGGTTTCTGCTTAAGTACTTCATGACTATAACAAATAAGAAAAGTGACATTAGGTCCCCTTGCCTGAGCCCTCTTGCAGCATCAAATGATTTGGTTGGTTCTCCATTGATTACTATGGAGTAATTAACAGTTGACACACATTCCACCACCCATCTCGTAAACTTTGAAGGAAAGTGCAGCTCCTCCAGCATCTGTTTCAGGAACCTCCAATCTACTGTATCATAAACTTTTTGGATATCTTCCTTAATCATGCATCTTGGTGAGTAGGGCTGTTCATTCGGATCGGATATCCGAAATCCGAACCGATCCTTTCAATTTTGAATTTTGGATTTCGGATTGGATCGGATTTCGGATTATGTTTATTAAAATTTTGGATTTCGGATCGGATTTCGGATTGGTATATTTTAATCTAATCCAATCTGAAATCCGAAATTATTAGGACATGTATAAATACTACACATTAATTTATATCAACCTCCAAGTTATTATCTTTACAATTGCTAGATTTAGCTATATTGACATCATAGTACTCTCATAATTACATAAACATGAATTTTTCTTAATGTATTGCCTCTTTTACAAAGAAAATATATATATTAGTTTAACTTTGAGGCATAATAATACGATCCGATATTCGATCCGATCCAAATTTTAAAATTCGATCCGATCCGATATAATTCGGATCGGATTCAGATTGCATTTTCTAGAAACCGAAATCCGAAATTCGAATCCGAAATATGCTAAATCCGATCTGATCCGATCCGTGCACAACCCTATTGGTGAGATGTATTTCCTTGTGCTTGCTTTTACCAATTCATGTGCCAACATCACATTATCTGTAACTCTTCTCCCAGAAATGAATCCAACTTATGTTTCTGTGATGATGCTAGAAATAACCTTTTGTATTCTCCCTGTTAGGACTTTAGTAATAATTTTATATAGGACAGTACAACAAGCAATGGGCCTATACTCTTTGATTGTAGCAGGATTAGCTACTTTTGGAATCAAAGTTACTGCATTATAATTGATGCCTCTGAACATAGTACTTGTTATAAAGAACTCATCCACTGCTTCTATAATTTCATTCTTGATAATTGACCATGTTTTTTTTATAGAATATTGCATTGTATCCATCCACCTGGTGCTTTGTCATCTCCTATAGAGCATAATCCATCATAGATTTCTTGTTCTGTTACTGTTTCACATAGCTGAAGTTGCTGATCATGCTCCAGCTTTTTGCCTCTTCTCATGGTCTTTTTATTTACTACTGCTATACTTGGGATTGGTGTGCCCATGAGTGATTTGTAGAACTGAGTAATCTCTTCACTTATAGCTACTGGATCAGTCAATCTCCTTCCATATAGAGAATCAATCTCAGTGATTTGTTTCCTCTGTTTCCTATCTTTCATGACTGCTGAGAAGTAGCTAGTGTTAGAGTCTCCAAGTTTTATCCATATTGTCCTAGCCTTCTGCTGTATTATACTTTCTTCAATCAAGGACCACTTTTCAAGCTGGCATATTATATTATTCTCTTCTGATGTAAGTGCATCTGTATAATGTGAACTTATCTTGGTCTGAACCTCTTTCAGGTCTTCCCTTGCTTGTTCAATCTTCATAGCAATACTCTTGAACTCAGTTTCATTTAGAATCTTCAGTTTTCCTCGTAGATTTTTCTGCTTCAGCCAAATGTTTCTCATTATATCTACATGCAGGTTCTGTGCCCAGCAGTCCTCCACCATCTTAGGAAAGTTCTCATGTGTTGACCAAACATTGAAGAATTTGAATGGTGTCTTGATATTTGGTTCCCTCAGGTTAGTATTTATCATCATAGGATTATGGTCTGATATGTGAGGCAGTATGTATTCAGTAGTGAGATGTCCAAACTACATCATCTATTTTGCATTTCCCATGGCTCTGTCAATTCTACTCCAAATTATGTCTTCATCTTGCTGTTTATTTGTCAAGGTATAGTAATCTCCCTTCCATGGTAGCTCATTCAGCATCAGGTTTTGTACACATTCAGCAAAGTCTTTTACCTCCATGCTAGTTACTGTTGTACCATATAATTTATCTTGTAATATGGAATTGAAATCACCGCAGATAATCCAGGGTTTAGTTACCTTCTGTGAGATTCCTGCAAGCTGTTGCCATAACTCCTTTCTCTTTTCTATTGTGTTATATCGATACACCACTATCATATCACAATCAATGGCTTGGTTCCTGCTAACCACATTACAATGTAATAGTTGTGCTTCTTGTTGTATGTTCTTGATATGATATAATGCACTGTCCCAAAGCATCCAAACTCTTCCATTGACTGCAGTTGCATAGTTATTTTCAAATTTCCATACAAGAGCTATTTTTCTACTAATTTTGACTGCATTATGTTTCTTGACTCTTGTTTCCACTAATCAAACTAGCTTTACTTTATTCTCTTTAAGGTATGTAGCAATTTCTTTTTGTTTATACCTCTTATTTAACCTCCTCACATTCCATGCTAGATCATATACTTATAGTAAACTATAAAAATAAAACATTACATGTGAAGAGGGAATCTACTTTTTCTTCTCCTTTTGTTGTTTGCAACTTCGCTAACAAGTTGGTTGTTTTCCCAAATACCAGACAGTTAGTTGTTAAGGCATTCTGGCAACACACCCGTACCGAATCAGATCCAAAGGACCTCATAGAGGCGAAATTAGGATCTGAAGTTTATTGATTCTAAATTTGTTAGAGAATTCATAGCTCGTCTTATTACAAGTTCACAATTAAATATTTATATATAAAATTTTCTAATACAAATATTATGTTTAAATAACTGAGTTCGTCCCGCACCTAATTGACTAGCTTCGACTCTACCCACGTATAGGTTAGAAACCTCCCCATCCTCAAACCCCAAAAGGGTTTTTAGTTCTTTTTACTCTTTAATATTTCCCGTACCCCTATGATTTAAAAGAAGAAATACAAAAATGGATCTCTCCTTGTATAGATTAGCAGCCTGCATTACATCACTCTTTTTTTCTTTTATGTATTCGGTATTTAAAACTTATTAATTCGGGTAATTAGAATTCGGATCGCACATGATCACTTAATAGCGAAACACTCTCTATCAAGAGTTTTTTTTATTTATGGCTTAAACCGAAATTTTTAGTTAAGGACTAAATAATCTCATCTATCCTAATGCACTCCTTGGTGCATATTGGAGTAAAACGTTTATCTATATTCAATATTTATACCAAACAAATAAATAAGTTATATGCATTCTCACTTTATTTTTACTGCAAAGATTAATTTATTTGAAACGATATAAAGACCATTTAAATGTTTACCCTGGGCTTTCACATCACTATTCACTTAGTTGGATACAGTTGCATTTATCTTGTTGTTAACCTACTGCCACACTAATGCATGCACATGCTTTATAGAGACTAATTATGACCTAATTAAAGTAATCACTATTGCACAATATAATATATGGATAAGTTATCGTTCGCAAATTAAAGAAGTATAATATCTGACCTTTTTTTTTTGTTTGGGGTGTGCTAGAATAATAATAAAATTACGAGGAGGGGAGGTTTGGAGTAACGGTAAAATATTTTTCGATCTATAGTTTACGGGTTTGAGCCGTAGAAGTAATCATCAATATTTGCATTAAGGTAGACGGTCTACATTATACTCCTTAAGGCATGACCCTTCCTTAGACTCTAAGTAATTAAATACGTAATATTTTGTGTACCAGATTTTTCTTTAATAGATTTCACGAGTATCTTTGTATATTTTCTTCAACACAAGTATCTAATATCGAATCAACCAAAAAGAAAAGGAATAATATATCTGGAAACCTTAGAAACAGATGAGTACACATGAATCTAGTGGCTGAAAGTTTCCATATGAGGTGGTTTGGTTATTTTGGGATTAGAAAAATGAGCCCGACATAAAACTTGGTTAGAAAATATTTTCAACCAAATATCATTAGAGAAAAGTTTTTTTTTTTTTCAGTTTCTGAAAAATTAAAAAGCACACGTGGACTCTTTTTCTACTTCGTTTCATTAATTATTTTGAACTTTCCAAAAAGTTATAATTACATGTTTTGGAGAACTTTTCACTTGTTTTTTAAACAAACAACAAATGACTCCTAAGTACAACAAGACAATCAAGTTAAATCAAAATAGCTTCAAATATGAGCTAATAAAAAGTACACCATCCATTCCCGTTTATATGATATTATATTTTAGTCTGTTAAAAAAAACATATTTTTATATCTATAAATAATTAACTTTATGCTTTTTATTTTATTTTTAATAAAAAAATTCTATAATCATACAAATACTATGCTACACGTTTTAAAAGTTTTACAAAAATACATATATTATATTATATTTAAAATTATTATTCTTTTTCAAATTCAAATTATGTCACGTAAATTAAAATGAAAAAGTAGTTGTAACTTGGTAGACATAGCCGAATAAAGTCATCAAGCAAAAAAAATAAAAAATAAAATAAAAGAGAGTTAAGGGAGATTCGGGAATATATTGAAAGGTAAACGGTTATAGCATCGCGTCTTCGCCAAAAACAAGAGACCGTTTTCAGCCCCAAAAATTGAAGGAGCTGTATTCAGTTTGGCGCATCTCTACTCTGTCATTTTTGCCGGTAACCCCATATTTCTCTTCTCCTTGTATTATTCTTCATATTTCTTCTACTGTTTACTGTGCTTCTTATTCTAGTGTTGGAAGCTAAATTTGGAACCATCTTTTTGGTTATTACTCTTTGGAGATCAACTAATCCTAGTTTAATATTGTAAATTAAATTGGTGATATTGGTTCTAGAATTCTTTTAGTTAGTACAAGAAAAAAGGATAATTGGGTGCGCATTAACAGAGGCGGATCTAGGATAAAGTTTTGAGTTCGTACAACGATCTCAAGTTAATACAATAATAATTGAGTTCACAGTTAAATATTTAAAGATATTTAGTGAATTTCTTAATACATATAGTGTACTAATATAGTGTCTCTTGTTGCCTCTTTGAGCCGAGGGTCTCCTACACTGGGTTGTTGTTGTTGTTGTTGTTGTTGTTAATACATATAGTATATAGGATATAGGAAAATGGTACTGGGTTCACGTGAACCTATACGTTGCTAAGTAGATCTTCCTCTGGGTGCATAGATGGTAATTGAAGTCCTTTAATTTGTATGGCTTCAGTTCCCTGATTGATTTCCTGTTTTAGAAGCAAAGTTGGCTAAGTTACGTTTTTGTCAGTTCGACATTCCATTATTGTAGCTTTTGAAATAGTATAATATGAAAACGAATAAAAAGCCAGGGGAAATAGTTCAAGTAGTAAAGTGGACATTTTGGGACAATCCAAAACTATCTTGTGTGGATAAGGAGTAGTAATAGTTCTGTATTTGTTTGCACTAGGGAGAAATATTTGTAACCAGGGAAGGTGGACAGTTTTTTTAATGACGAAGCGAAAAGGAAAGTAGGGCATCTCTGCCCTCCCAGGATATGGCCCGGGTAGGGGTAAGGTCAGGGGTAAGGTCTGTGTACACATTACCCTTCCAAGACTCTACTTGTGGAAAATTCACTGGTTTTTTTTTTTGTTGTTGTTGAAAAGGAAAGTAGGTCAATTTTTATTGGGGGCACAGGGAGCACTTCATTTGAATATGACTGAACTATTGTTTGAACTACTAGAACAATAATGGTACATAAATAATCAGCATTTGGTTTGAGCTTGAATTAGCTCTTCACGTCACAAATTGTATGTGAAGCACTAATTGATGGGCTGAAGAAAGACAGAAATGAAGGGGCATCAACTCTATCATAAGAGCTATAAGAGAAATAGTTCCAAATAGCTTTACTTCGTTCTGCCTGTAGAGGAATATAAATTAGTGAAAGTCAACCAGACTTTCTGAAAAACCTGCTTATTGTAGAATGCGTTCTGAAAAACCTGCTCAATATAGATGGAAATGGAAAGATCAAGCAGCTAGCGCAACCTAGATGATAGGTGTATAGAAGTCCATAGCATAATTTTTTATAAGAAACTAGAGAACACAAGGTCCGAAGCATAGAGTGTTTGCCGATAGTAAAGCAGAGAAAGGTACTAGCTCTGAGGCTATTATTATGCAAATACAGAAATTGTCTACTGATAGTCTTTAAGTTTCTCGCGAGATAGGAGGTTCATTGCATTTAAACCTTGATAGTGACACTTCTTATTTCTTTTTGGGAGTTTCAGACTTCTCGCTTCTTATGTACCCTAGCTCAATCACAAGCTCCTTTGTGCCCAACTTATCCTTTCTCCTTCCAGAATTCTGAAGGTTTGACATCCATATAAGCTGAATGTCCTTGAGGGTCATACTTTCGTCCAGCTTTTGCCTGCAGCATACAACATCCACCTGCACACAATAGTATAAAAGATTCAGCGGCAAAGCAGTACTCTGGCAACATTTTCTACATTTCTTCGTGTATGTATAAAACAATCTGTTTCACTGTTCTATACATGTTTATTGTGTCCTTTTAATTCGAGTCATTCAAATGTTTTGCTCCCCCTCTCGTTCATAGGTTCTATGTCTATGTTAAGTAAACATTAGTATATAATCCAAATTGAGGGCAGAAAGTTACAGTTTCCTAATCCTTGATGTAACAGTGATAGTTAATAAATGATTTTTCTATAACTAACTAGTTCAAATAAATGCAAAATTTTGACAATACATTAAGGCGGAGATTATCGTTAGTTTTCTAGTTACTGAGGAAACTGAGACAGCTCAGATGTCTATGTTCAGATTTTAATTCGTATTTTGAATTACTCAATTGTTTCCCAGCCACATGAAGGCTGACTCTTTTGTGTTTTCTCTGTAAGCTAATTCATTTAACAGATAGACTCTTGAAAAGAAAGCTTAGGTCATAAGTTTTTAAGTAATTATGGGGTGACTGAGGCATAAGTTTCTGGCCAAATTTATAGTTCACGGGTTGTTTTGCTTGTGCACTTTGTATAGTGAATTGTGTGATTCCTGTTTAAGAATTTCAAAAAGATTTGCACTTCTTTTCAAAAGTTTTCTTTTCCCTTTTGGTTGTTTTCTACATGGATAAAGGCAATACTTTCTTGATACAAAAAGGTAATATTTGAAATTATTTTAGCACTCTGCGTATAAAATCATTACCTCAGTATGATCATTTATATTTAGCTTCTGTGCGAGATACTTCTGGATTGCAGATACGGTGATCCTACTGTCTCTGCATATGATGCAAAATTAGTTATTTCATTTTACATGGTGATGACAATGAGATTTAAAATATAGGGGACAGATCAATATTGAGGACAGAAATTAAATGCTAGTGTTAGATGCTATCTCGAGAAATGCAATTAATAGCTTGGCCCCTCTTGCATGCATGTATCTAACAAAGAATTCAATCTACTCTATACTTCAGTCTATGCTAAAAGAATAGATGCATAGGTATGCATGTGAAATCTTACTTGAGATGGATATAGGACTTATTAATGGGAGGCAACCTACGCCCACTCCTGCCAAGAGTAAAAGAACAAAGTTGTGTCAGATCAGTGAAACAAGAATCTTGAGAGCGATGTGACTGGTCGGGTACGTACTTATCTCCCTGTGGTACAAGAGAAAACCAGAAAGAGCAGACTTCCTTTTGTTTTTCATCCAAAACTTGTTTTTTAGGTGTTGAAGACTCTCTGTCTTTGGCATGCTCGTCCTTATGAATGTCATCTGGCCCAATGTCTGACTTTTTCTCCTCAGTCTTACTAGTCTCACCTGGTGTAAGCTGGCGTGCTCTTCTGTTCTTGTTCCTTTTTTTCTTTTTTTGCCCTCTGATCTCCTCCGTCTTGGACTTACCTACTTCAGCATTGGTTTGAGATACACCGCAAGCAACCTGAGGCATCTTCAAAGAAACTGACTTTTATATTGAGGTTATGTGAAATACATCTAACCAACAGTAAGAACTTAAGGCCAAATTCCTTTCCAAAATATATATGCCAAATACACTGAACTTTTGATTGGAGAAAAGGAAAAGAGCCGATAACTACCTTAACTGCAGATGCAGTTGTAGAGAAAGCTGAGCTTTCTTGTGAGGACGTGCGATCTAAGGTATTTTCTTTCTCTGCATCTGCAGGGTTGTGATGAAACTTCTCCTCAGAAATTTCATGATCCTCAAGCTGATTATTAGTTCCAGCTCCTTGCTTCACATCATTAGCTTCTGATCCCAATTGCCCTTCTCCATTAAGGAGGAACTGAATTTTCTGTGCTATGGACCGTATTTTCTCATCATCTCTGTTGAAAATATGCAGTCCATTGGAAAAAAGAAGAGACAAGGTTAGTAAAAGAAAAGTAGGGGTGGAGTTTCCACCCTGGTGTGTCGTCCTTCCATCAATAGAGCATTAACTTATTGGAGTCCAGACAATCTGATCCGGCTTACATGCTGCAACTCAGTACTTTTAAAAGCGAAAAGGGCTAAAAATCCACAAGATTCATTGGTCTTGAAGCGAAAAGCGAGAAGTGAAGCACACACTTCTTTGAAGTGAAACCCACAATTTATGTAAAATTTAAAAGTACCAACATATATTAATTTAGCACTATAATAAGTAATTAAGTTGCATAAAAATAACTAGTTTCAGCATTCAGTATACAATTTGATGACATTAGTCCAATTCCTCAAAGTTGAGATTAAAAACACCGACTGCTTCCCATTTGGATCTCTTTGCGCGTCATTGTTTTAAACACACACTCTACTGAAGCACATGGCTTCACTCATGAAGCAACAACAACAACAACAACATGCCCAGTGAATTCTCACAAGTGGGGTCTGGTGAGGGTAAGATGTATGCAGTCTTACTCCTACCTTGGAAGGGCAGGGAGACTGTTTCCGATAGCCCCTCGACTAAAGAAAGGATGAAAAGAAGTAATGGCAACAAGTAGTTACAACAACATGATAAAAGAAAACCAAAGCAAAGGTAGCAACTAAATGGTAGGTAATAATAGCAATCTAAGAGTAGAAAGATATTAAACTAGCACTAATGCTACCGAACAAAGGAAAACAAAGGGGAACGCTCGCCTACCTACTAACCTTCTATCCTAATCATCGACCTCTACACCCTCCTATCAAGGGTCATGTCCTCAGTAAACATCAGTTGCGCTATGTCTCACCTAATTTTCTCTCCTCAAGCCTTCTTAGGCCTACCTCTATCCCTCCTCATACCCACCAAGGCTAACCTCTCACATCTCCTAACTACGCTTACATGCTTCTCCTCTGAACATGCCCGAACAATCTCAACCTCGCCTCCCGCATTTTATCTTCCACAGGGGCCACTCCCACCTTATCCAAATAACTTCATGAAGCGATAACGCTCGTTTTTTATTGATTCATCGCATTAGGTAATGAAGCGATAGCTTTTAATAACACTGATGCCCGTATGTGGTTAGGTATGTAGACTCAAAAAGATTGTGAGTTCTATCTGACATGATAGGTTCTTATCGACACAAATGATCTATCCAATTGCCAAACTTCTGGTGATGTGTCAGAAAGAAACTTCAGGTCCTTAAGTTCTGTGCAGCTACTTAATTATAGGTTTGCGTACCATTACTGAAGTATCTGAAGGAGAGGTCACTGTACTCATATATCCCAAAGTTCTATCGAAAATGGATATGATAGTCCAATGAAATAGTCTTGTGTGTAGAGGCAGTTTCTGCTTTAAGAAGCAATAAATCTGACTGTGCAAGCATTAAAGTACACTCCTTCATATCCTAATGAACACAGCCAATTTGAAGTGAAATTCGAAAGGCTTAAAAGCAAAAAGGATCTTTGAACTGTTGTAGGCCTGTGAAATTCTCGTTTAATTGACAAGTAATCATACTCTTAAACAAAAATGGTTGTTAAAGAACTTAACTTTGTGCTTATGAAATGAACTTCTGATTGGCTGCTGACTGTTCCTATTCTATTTCTCAGACCATAATCAACCATTTATCTGAAGTGTGTCACAACTCACAAGACTTTTTTTTTTTTGGGATAAGTGAAGCGTGTCAAAAGACTTAGGTCACATCAACTATCACATTATTTCTTATTTCTTTCTGCAGCTTCTGATCACATATTTACTTAAGAAAACATTGAGCTTTAAATGAAAGAGAAATGAGGCCAGCAATTACTTGAGATGCTTTTCAGGTGAAGAACCTAGGTCTTCCTTGCATTGTGGGCAGCACTTAGTTTCTTGAACTGCTTGATAGATGCACCTCTTGCAAACTGCAAGTAAGAAGGAATTGTTGTAAGTGTGAGATAAATAAGTTAATAATTTCATGTTCTTTCTTGATTTCTAGATGGACAAGAATCAATCATGAGGCTAATATTGATGAGAATCATAAAATTAAGTAAACAAGCTAACTGTTTTCTTTCATAAAGTAAACCAGCTAATTACCAATCTCAATAAACAAACTTATCAACAACATAAGAAAGATAATATCCATCTCAACAAATGAAAATACAAACTTTGATAGCTGAAGAGAGGCACTTCTTATTTGATAACTAGATATTTTCTTATTTCTTTATGAAGAGGGAAGCATTCTGGAAAAGGATCAACATACACCCTCCGAGTCTTAATGACCAAATCATGAGAATAATACTGCCACTTATTTTAGTTTAAAGAGCTCTTGGTCCGGAAATCTTATAGTTCTATTATCAAAAGAAAGACAATTATATTTCAAGTTTGACTGCCTATAACATATTTTTGACACTCGCCTACCTTGAAGTGCACTTTGCTAGTTGGTTTGTGGTGCTAAACATGTTAAGTATCTGAAGTTCTGTCTGGTTAAAAAGAAGAAACTGAGCTTTTCGTATTGATAATTCTATTAATTCTGTAATAGGATTGGTGGAATTGCAGCAGCTATTTCTTGTACTTTTTTGTGTACCATCTCAGTACCATTTGAATAAAACCTTTCCCTTATATAAAATATATTTTTATTAATTGTGCTACTGTATCATTATGGTAATAATATCAAAAGTGAGAAGAGTATAGACCTGTTCACACAACGTAAGTACATGTCTGTTTACGTGTGCATGCATGGAAATGCAAAACACACAGAGAAGCAACTCATTGAAGCTTACATGTGTGAAGACAAAGGTTTACAGTGGTGGCTTCTTCAAACAGTTTACTGCATAGCATACAACATAAAGCTTCATAAATCTCATTGAGCTTGCAATCCATTGATGCATCTGCTTTGACTGATTTCCCAGAGTCTTTCATTTCAGATCTTTGGTCACCCTTTGCCATATCCATTAGAGAACTTTTGTGTACTCTGTTTGCCTGCACTATGAGGGTTATTTCCAACTTCCAAAATTATTTGTGACATAGATTACTAATAGACTAGATTAGACAAGTCAGTCTTGATAACACGAAGAGTTGCGAGAGAAACCATTGATACATAGAACCATTGAACCCAAAAGACACAAACATCTGAAATTCCTTGGCCGTCGTTATGTGTTATTTGTTCATTGACTGTATGGATTAATGCATTGAAGATATAGATAATCAGTTGACAAGGATAATTATTTTCTCAGATATCAGATTCATGATTATCTCAATATGGAAAAATGTGTGGTTCCTTGCCTTTGACTCATACTTGTGTACCTAAATATGAGAAATGGAGTATGATAGAGCAATTGTTACCAACACTACTTTGCTCCAATGAAAAGATTAACAGAGACTTTTTTTTCTTGAAAAGATAATAATTGATTGACAGAGCAATTGTTAGGAACACTACATTGAATTTTTGTGAGAAGACTAAAAGATACTGTAGTTGAAACTATTCTAGATGGAATAAAGGAAGGATATATTTTAAAATAGATTATATGATTAAATCGTTTCCCCATCGGCTATACCATCTCATAACCCCCTTTAAAATCATTGTTTCAAGTCCCAATTGAGAAAGAAGAAAAAAGTCATCATTTGAATATCCTGGTGTCTAGTTGCTCTCATATGGCCCACTGGATAGGTTTAAATTGTCTACTCCTAGGGTATCTATAAATTTGCCATTTCATGTTAGTGGATTAAAGGATTCAGGTTGTACAACCACTAAGTATAACCTGGAATGAGCAAGCGATATAACATCTATTCAGTTGGACAAGCTTACAGATCTTTCGCACCTCAAATTGGATTTAGTACTAAGCTACATCAAGTTATGAATAATGTATTCCTATTTTGTATGTCGGGTCTAGTATGGACCAAACTTTTGGATTCTACTCTTTAATATGATTTAGTTCTAAGCACATCTTGTATTAAGGGGACACACTATTTCTTTTAGATTCTTTTGGTAAATGTATGTCCGCTTTGTAAACTTAGGGGTCGTTTGGTAGGATGCATTGGATAAGCTAATGCATGCATTAGCTTTGTGTATTAATAATACATTGTTTGGTAGACATTTTGAACTCATGCATTAGTTATGCAAGCATTAGTTATACATCCTATTTGGTATTATCCTATGCATAACTAATGCATAGAAAACAATGGTATTAGCAATGCAATGGGTTTTAATGCATGCATTAGCTTAGTTAAAGACAAAATTGTCCTTCAAAATTTATGCTTGATTAAAATATGCTAGTTAGTATATTAATGCAAGTTCAAAATAATCCAAATAGTGAGAAATAAAATTATATCCCTAGTAAATAAATAAATACTTAACATATTTCCTTTTTTGTAAATAAATATTTAATTTTATTTTACAATATAGGTAGACAAATAAAATATTTTTTTTAAACTTTTTCATATAAAAACATTTCTCAACATATATTTCTTTTAAAAAGTTAGAGTGTGGACTAGTTTTGAGGGCATTTTTGTAAACAAACAATTCTTTTAGAAACTGTGCAATGCTTTAATACATCAAACCAAACAATGGATAAGAAATATGTCAGCATAACTAATACCAGCATAACTAATGCAAGCATAACTAATACCATCATTACTAATACACTCTATTCAGCATTATTCTTATGTACCCTACCAAACGACCCCTTAGTGTGAGTAATGAATATGAATCATGTATCTTTTCCAATGAAGTAAAATAGTCTCTATGCAACTGTTGTGCCTATTCGGTAGGAATGAAGGTAGTAAATATGAGTTATATTCTATCAATTTAATGTAATTACTTTAAAAGCATTTTTAACATTCTTTAAGAGAATGACATTTTGAGTAGGTTTTCTGAATGTTAATGTTATCTTCTGTGGCAAATCTATCAATGGCATTTATACCTATCACTTGCCATGTAATTGTATATTCTCACATTTTTTGCGGGCATCTTTGACATTTACCCATTAATTACATAGGGGTTAGTGCTCTCTTGTTTCATACTTTTTGCAATGCTAATTAGGGTAATTAATTTAGCATAGTTGACGAGAAATTAGAAAACAGTTAGGGATTAAAGTAAATCTATGTCATCACTGAAATTTATCTCTTGGAACCAAAGAGCTTTTAAAGTCTACTCAACAGGCTTCATTGAACAAGGATATAAACAATACTGCTAGCAAGAAGGAATGTGCTAAATGAATGACTGATTCACACCCAAGGGTGTGACCAACTGGTTAATGAAGTGGGTGCAAACCTTGAAGACCAAGGTTTAAATCCCAAGTGACGCAAAAAACAGTAGGTGCCTTCTTCCCATCTGCCTAAATCTTGATGGGCAGAATTACCCGGTACCTGTGCTGGTGAGAGATAGCAGGTATCCGGTGGAATAGTCGAGGCGCGCACAAGCTGGCCCGGACGCTACCATCATTTTAAAAAAAAAAAAAAGATTGACCGATTGAGAAGAGCTCAGACCTCTAAAAGGGTAAAACCTGAGTTTAATCTGCCGCTTGAGCAACAGAGGAAAGATCAATAGTTAGTAGCAAATCTGAAAGGGAAATGTATAAAACTGAATATCATGCAGGGGGGAGAGGGGGAGAGAGAGAGAGAGAAAGGGGGGGGGGGGGAGGGAGGGAGAGAGAGAGAGAGAGAGGAAAGAACAATTCTTACCAAGTGAATCTAGTCTAAGAAAAGCTCCTTCCTTCAAGAAAGGATTGCTGATATTTGTAGCAGCACTAGAGAGAAAATTGAGAAAAGAAATGACCCGAGGAGGGGGGGGGGGGGAGGGAACAAGTGTAAACCGATTCTGTATGAGAAAGAACAAGTGTAATCTGATTCTCTATGAGAAAGAACAAGTGTAATCTGACTCTATCTGAGATTACCATGATTATATGGATTTTCAGTTACTTACCTTTGGCATTTTCTTGGATGCATTTAATTCTTTTTTCCTTTTGAAATTTCACTTTGTCAAATCTCAATAAACAACTTTTCTAGCAAAAGTATTCTATCTTTTTCACAATTTGAAGACAAAATGTCAGGGTGGTGCTTTAACAGTCAGTTCAACAATTCAATTCAATCATGAATTACTTCTTGTTAGAAAGTTAGTGCACTTGCTTTAGTTTCTGATTGCAGATGTATCACAATTAAAAAATATGAAAGATGATTAATTATTGAAAGATTTTGCTAGAAGAACTTTACAATACATAGATCATCATCGGAAACAAGGAAAGGATGGTGAAAGGGAAATTTGTCCACGTGAAAATAATAATGCTTCTCTAGCAAATATTTACTTGAATGAAGAATTGAAACTTAAGGGAAGGAAAAAAATATATATATACAGTTTCTTTTAAAAAGATAAGATAAGATGCAGCTAAGTACAAACTGGATTTCTTTAGAAAACTGTTTTCTTAAATGATTAGCCTTTGAATTGTGTGTGATTCTAGAGTTTCAACTGTGGTCACACTTTTCAAATAATTCTGATGTATATGTGCTTGTCAAGGAGTGCATTGGATAGTCTTTCGGAACAAGGGGATTAGGTCACTCAATACGGTTATTTGCCTTTAAAAATATGGTGGCATGTTACACGAGTTGGAAAGAATGTATCATTCTGCTGAAAGATTTTCTTCTAGTATTTGTAATTCCTGTAAATAGATTCAGATCAGACTCCTTGTGGGAAGGTGGGAGTGACAACAGAAAGCATCATTTAGTGAAATGGTCGGCAGCCATGAAAGACAAAACAGAAGGTGGTAGGGGGGAGCTAGAAAATTGAAAATACACAACAAAATTTTATTATAGAAATGGCACCTGAGGTTTAATGATGGAAAAGACTGGAAGAAAGTTATGATTGTAAAATATATGAGATGGAATCTCCCTAGTACACAAAGCCGGTGAAGGCTCCTTATGGAGTAGCTATATGGAAGTAAAGTCAAAGTTGCTGGGAAATAGAAGAAATATCAGACTTTGGCTGGATAAATACTGCCTTGGGGGATGTTTTTCCAGATTTATATTAACTCGTCATTTACAAAACTTGTTACACGCTGCTTTTCTGAAGGTGGATGGAATCTTCTTTCCGGAAGAAATTTCAATGATTAGGAGATTGGGAATGTGAGTTGCTTAGTACAAAAATTGAGCACGGTATTCTTGTATAGTTGGTGTAAAAGGTGTAGCAGCTGATTTTGTTGATATCCTGGTTCTTTTGGACTACTTACAGGCAGAAGTAGAAGACTGGTACTGTTTGTAAAGTTAAGTACCTCCTTGGTGCTACTCATTTAACAATTTTCCTTTTGCCAAACATTTTTTTAGTTTTAGCTTGGTGAGAGAATTTCCTGATTCGTACGTATCTGTTTTTAATTAATGTAATTTTTCTTTCTTCCGAGATAGTTCAAGAGTGGCTTGGAAATGACACTCTTCTCTCTTCATAAGCATCAGGTCTTTCTTTCGGGTTGGAGGGGTGGTGAGGATGGTGCTGAGTGAGTAGATATGTTTGCTTAACTGATTACAGTCTTAAGGATTCATAAATCCTCAACCGTGAACAATTTACCACTGAGCAAGGTTTATGGTCCTTAAAATCTCTTGGAAAGTCAGATTGAATGAGCTCCTTCAGGATTTGTATCTCAGTTTGAGCTATGACTAGGTGGTTTCTTGAAGTTCAATATTTCTTATTCTAGAGCTTAACTAATTTGGTGTTCATCTATTACGATCACATGCATGTTGCTCTCACCTTTCCTTTCATGCACGGTGGACGGCAATGATAATCTTTTCTCCGTTTTCTAAGTGCATAACAGGAAAGTTTGAGGACCTCTTAGAAGCGATGACAAGATGCCTGAGTTTACTTATTATGTAGCTAGCTCTTGGTTTTGTAGTTATTGTCTTTTGCCCTGATTTTTGTAGTGCTTATCGCAACTTCTTTATATTTATGGTCCTTTACAGAAAGCTCTTACTGGTTCTCTGCAATGTGTATTCAGAAATAAGACAGTGAAACTCATTAACACATACCATGATATCTGAAAATAAATATCCCGTTCTCTTTATAGTATTGTTCAATCTGGTTAACACCATTGTGTATCTTTTGAAATAGTACGGCTATGAAGGAGAAGGGAGTCTAATCCAAACAGTGAAACGAATTCATGCATCTGTTTGTATTGTCATTCTCTTTTCTTTTTCTTCTATGGAAGAGGAAATTGATGTCATAGTTGGATCATTTAGGGGTGGGGGTGGGGGGGATTATGCATTTCTGTAATAAACTTTTTGTATTACTCAAACCATCTATATTGAAAATTTTGTTTCGTACCCTACTTTTTGGGATATGTTTGTTCCTACAAACTGCTGATATTTCGTGTGATGAAGTTTAAGCCTTTGCCTTTCTCATAAACTTGCCATGACCATGAGTTTTTCATGTACTTTGGGGGTACCACTAGAGTTTGAAATGATCCGGATGCTTCAGTTATGGATTCGCAAGTTATCTCATCTCTTATTCGTTACTCCGTAGTTTCCCAGAATAGCTTAATTAATTTTCTGTTAACTCACCGTGTCCGTTAATTTTTCTTTACATGTTAGGTATAAGGCTTCAATAATGGAGATGATAGCAGGAAGGAGAACAAGGTGAGCTCAGATACGCCATCGATGAGAGGAGGAGAAAAGGAAAAATTTAAGGCATCTGATGATCGAGAAGGGGATGTTGACTCCTCCTCATTATGAAGAAGGGTGGGTTCCAAAGAGAACTGCACCAACCAAAGCTTTGACGATTTTTGTTTTCCGCCAGACCACCGTCTTGACCTTCGATCGTGCCACAAACACGGGCAGATAGGTGGTTACATGGAGGGCCTGCCTTTCCAGTCAATCTCCGGCAGCTCATTGTTCTCTATTGGTGCGTGCATTTACTTTAAAACTCTCTGAAGTTCGATTTTAAGTGTATGAAAACGAGCTAGCATTTGAATCCTTCTTCCATAATTTTCTCTAAGATTAGGTATGATCTACACTAGCTTCAAAGCAAAAAACATTAACATTTTCACAAGAAACTAAATACTCATTTTCAAGTCCCATTATAGAAATTTTCCATATGTATCATCTCAATCCTGAGCCGGGGGTCAATCGGAAATAGTCTCTCTACCTTCATGAGGTAGGGGTAAGGTCTGCGTACACTCTACCCTCCCTAGACTCCACTATGTAGGATTACACTGGGTTGGTTGTTGTTGTTGTTGCATTATCTCAATCCTCATGCTTTAGTATTTAAACATCTTTTTTTATTCTTGTTTACAAATCCAAAGCTTGATTCTTACGAACTCGAGTATGTTACTTTTGTTGCATTGTCAACTTGCAACTTAAAAATTCCATTGATAAAATTTAACTTCTATTATTACGTGTAGCCTTAGACTAAGGAGCTATTAGCAAATATGCATACTGCTAGGATAGAATGAACTTGGCCAGTTAAAGAAAGTAAATCTACCAACTTGAGAATCTTTATTTGCAAATCTAAGAAATCTCACAGTACTGACTGAGACATTTCTCCTAAACTAGTTGGGTTCGCTATGTGAATCGTCTATATCTATTATGCTTTATTCGAACCTCTTTCATATGTTAAATTAGTCTTATATTTACTAGCCAGATATATTTGCAATAATATATACCGTAAAAGCATCCAAAATCCAGTTTGGATTATATTGTGCAGGAAATTTTCAAAGGTGAACTAACAGGAAGAAAGTCATCGCATCTACAAGCGAAGATATAACACATCAGATGAAATGTGAATCCAAAAGGTGAAGAATTTCAACTGTATTTATTGTTAGAAAAGTTGTGTAGTTTCTCAAAAGGAAGTTGTCCCTCGTGGATTAGGAAGAGCTGTCTTTTTCATTTTATAATAATGAGTTTGTCCTTGGTTGCTCTTGTAGAAAGCTAGTAAAAGGGAGTGGGCTCGCGCACGTGAGAAATGCTCTTGAAGGCAAAACTAGTCGATTTGCCCCTCATGCATACAAGATACATCTGGGGCCTAGTTCAAATCTAGTTGCCCAAAAATTATTTTTGACATTTGAGCATACCGGAAAAGTGTCTAAGTACATATGTTTACAAGGATATGTCCAGATATATTCCCTATGAGATTAATTATGTTGTAATTCTAGAATTATAACCTTTGGTCTTTTATGAGAATTAGTCAGCCCCATAGCGTTCATATTTTCTCCACTCCTAAATATTGGTTCCTTTGAGAGAGACCACTACATAAACTTTCTTCTTCTCTATTCTGATCTTTGCCTGTTTTTTTACTCTGAAATCTTTGTTGTTTTTCTTGATTTATATTAGAAGAGCTTGTCGAATTTTAAGCTTTGAAGAATTTCCGTGATATTTCCAACATTTATTTCAAGCAATAAATTACCAAATATTGACTCTTGTGATTAGTTTATTGAGTAAATTGAAAATTTCCTTTGCACTCCCGAAATTAATGACAAGGTTAATCTCATGGTCTTCTTTTTTTCGTTTTAGAGGAACTTAAATTATAAAAACTTCATATTGAGGCAAAACATTCATTTTTTAATTGAATTTTGATACAGTTACTCGTAGAAAAATGTAAAAACTCGAATAAGAAAGGAAAGTATGATGTTAAAATTGGGTTGTGAAAGAACTAGACCAATGTGAAATCACTTAAATACACACCACATGCTTTTTCATAACTAATTTTTATTTTGTTTTCATATCTTTTCCCTTGAACTTTATATTAGATGCAGCTTTATGATGGTGGTAGCTAGGAGTGGCAAACGGGAGGGTTGGATCGGATATGGTTTGGATCGAAAATGGGTAATAAAAAATAGATAAATTATCTGACCCGACTCATGTTTAATACGGATAAAAAAAGGGTTAACCGACGGATAATATGGGTTGGGAGAATTCTTAGCCTCCCTAACTTGAAGAACCCCAAGTTGAGGCTTTACAAATGTAAAAGTTAGACCAATTAGTTATTCATTGGTTATCCATTTTCTAAATGGATAATATGGTTCTTATCCATATTTGACCCGTTTTTAAAAAGTTCATTATCCAACCTATTTTTTAGTGGATAATATGGGTTGTTAACTGTTTTCTTTTAACCATTTTGTTACCCCTAGTGATAGCCCATTTTCTTCCACTCATGCTAAATATGTCTAAGCTAAATAATTCTCTATTCTTATTTATCCAAATCTTGATAGACAGAATTATTTGATAATTGTGTTGGTAAAATATAACATGTATTCAACGAATTAGTTGAGGTTGGTGTACATTGATACAAAATTATATTCAGTTGCGGATCTGGGATTTCGAGTTCGTGAGTACTTAACATTTTTGACGTAAGTACTACCAATCACATTGTATAAGTACACAAGTATTTGGATACGACGATAAAATTATTAATGAAAAAACTCATAATTTTAATATTATGGACGCTGCGAAATTGCAATGGATAAGACAACTAACGTGAAAAAGTTAGTGGGTTATACCATTCTAGAGGACCACTTCGTCTTCCAACGAACTTTGAAGTCGTTTCTAAGTAGATTTTCGTTTTCTTTCTTTGTCATAGTGAAATAAATGAAAGTTAAAAAAAAATAAAAAATAAAAAGTTAAAACATAAGTCAACGACAAAGAATAAAAAAATAAGTAGTATTGGATCAAGATAGTGGATAGTGAAAGAACAAAAATGTAGATATAACTGAATGGGGCAAAAGAAAAAAGATTGATAATGTAAGGAAAATGCCTCCTAAAAAGTAGCTGTTAGAAGTGAGAATCGAACTCCCACAGCCCAAATTTCATAGCTTTCCAGAACCTTTTCTTGACCAAAGCAGACATCAAACCTTTTGTTACATGGGTGTTTAGACATCAACACATTATGGTGGAAGTTCTAGATAACTTATTATATTAATTTCGTTAAATTTTTAATGTAATACACATACTCTTTGCCAAGGTCAATGGGCGCTTACGCCCCCAAATTTGATATGTACATCCGTCACTTATTATATTATATTATCGAAAGCAGCATCTCTATCGCCATAAGGTTGGGATAAGGCTTTCATACACACTATCTTCTTTATACTCCACTTATGAGATTTTATTGGGTTTGTTATTGAAATGTATAAACTGTTTTTTTCCAATGGTTTGGTAATCCTTATATATTATTCATATAAATTTGGTATAATGTATATAGAAGAAAATATTGGATAAACTCTTTATATACGAATATAATACAGAATATATATGTGTGTGTTATATTATTGGAACATTTATCTGTTTCTCTTTTGTTGTCATTGTCTCATTCTTTTTTTCCTTCTCTTTTACTCATTTTTTGGCTTTTCCCTTATTTTTTCCATCTATGTGTTACATGTTACAAAACCCAAATATCACCAAATAAATTCTCTTAATTACATTATTATAGTAATGCCTATATTAATGCTTACTACATTTATGTTGCCTAATTACTATTTGTTGAGAGTATCAGAAAGGCATGATTACAATTAATATCTTATTCGGGTGTCTATAAAAAGGGAATGCCAAATTCTTTAACACTGAATTACTCTCATATTCTTTTTATATATCGAAAATGATCTCATCAAATTTACAAGATTCAACAAGGTGATATTTTCCTCCTCTATTTTTTGTCCTTTGTTTCATTTTTTATTCTTTGTTAGTTTGCCAGAAGGGGGTCTTTAAATACATTCCAGGTAAAATTAAATGAGTTTTTTTGTTAAAAATTAATACTATTATATATTCTTCTCTTATTTGAATAAAATGGGATTTAGTGAAAAATATAATGAGGGAGTTGATTAATCTTTAGAATTGCGATGAGTCTGGAGACTTTTCGTTTTTCACTAAGATGACATTTAAACTTGATTTTAGTTTTATTTCTACAATAACAATTTCTGAAGAATATTGTATTTCGCACTTTTGGACTTTTTCTTTTCTCTCTCATAATATTTCTGTTATGTTTTATAGTGAGTTTTCTTCTTTGTAAATTTTATCGAGAGATAAAAGATAAGATTCTTCATTTGTATGCAAAAAGTTAATTTTATAAGTATTTTACATTGAATATTTTTGTTTTCTTAAAACAAAAACGTTTGTATATGACAACGTAGCTTTAAATAAATCGATATTGAAGCAAATGTATGATGTCTACACGCATTTCTTTCTTATAGAAGAAAAAAAAACGATATTTAGGTCCCATACTTCTCTCTTCAAATCACTCACAAAAATTCAAAAATAATCCAAAATTATATTCATATCTAAACACAACTCTAACTTTCAAATATTATTTTCACTTTAAAAAAATATATTTTTTCCTGAATTTTACAATTCTTATGTCCAAACGCCTACTTAAATTCTTTATTAGCCTATTGATCTCTTCGTGAATTCACAAATATTTTTTACGAATGCACAAAGCACGAATAAATTTACTAGTAATAAGTAAATTAGATACCAAATGAGAAAATCTGATTTGTAACATTATCTAAGAAATAATTGTTTCTTTTCTATTTCTAACTTTAATTTATTTTCATAGGTGGTGTATGACTTTCTCCGGTTATCCTAGTGAATAAGGGAATTATTAAAAAGAAATAATATGGTAATTGCATAACTAGTATAATAAAAGAAGAAAAAGTTGTTGCAGAAATTATATATTGAATATAACCAAGATAAATTTCAAAAATCAAATCCATATTATATTTTATCCTTTATTACTATAAACTTAATTAGTTGCTTTTCCTTCAAAATACTTCTCTTGTTATAAATAGTTGTATACTTTGTTATACCTTCAAACTAAAATAGTGAATTAAAGATTCATTCACTCATCTTTTCTTACGGTAGCCAAAAACTCTCTCTCTCTCTCTTGTTTTTCCCTTTAATTCATTATGTTTGTTTGAAAGTATAACAAAGCATACAACTATTTATAATAAGAGAAGTATCATGAAAGAAAAACAAATAATTAAAGTAATTGTAGTAATAAAAAGACAAAAAGCGACACATAGTATAGATTTGGTTTTTGAAATTTGTCTTGATTACATTCAATATATAATTTCTGCAATAATTTTTCCTTCTTTTATTAAACATTATTTCTTTTTAATAATTTTCTATATTCAGTAGGAGAACTGTAGAAAGTCATATAACGATTATGAAATGAATAAACATGTTCAGAATTTAAGTTAGAAATAGAAAAAAAAGCAAATATTCCACAGATGATATTACAAATCAGATTTTCTCAGGCGGTATTTGGTTTACTTATTGACTAGTAGACTTATTTGCGCTCTACGCATTCGTAAAAAATCATTGTGAATTCATGAAGAAATCAATATGCTAATAACCTTTTTAAATATCATCTTCTTTTCCTATAAGAAAGAAAACCCGTATAAACATCATAGCATAAAATTATAGATTTACTCAATTACACAAGGTCCTCATAATTGAATTTTCCAATTATAACAATGTAATTTCAAGGAGATCTTACAATTTATGTAAAGCGACTTACTTTTTGTTTTGTCCCAGCACTTCCTACAAACGTAGCATCCGTTTAACTTACAGCTTGTTTGGATGGTTGTTACCCATCGTTTTATAATGAATCAAAAATTACGTATAAAAATAATTTAAGAAAACCCCTATCTACTAATTTATCATCAAATATGACTTATAAATAGATTAAGCAATTAAATTCTGGAGTTGGAAGCGGCAGAAGTTCTGAAAAAAGGGACGAAGACAAAGCAGGTTATAAGTGGGAGATTTTGGAGGTAAAATAAATAAATAAGGTAAAGGGTAAAATAGAATTATGGAGTAATAAGTTAGGGCATAAGTGGAAAGAAAAATAGGAAACAATCCCACCACACCAAATCGATTGTTTCAAAAAATGGGACTTTTTATTATTCGGAACAATGGAGTTAACAATATAATATAACCAATTTTAATGAAACAATCAAAACAAACATTATTTTGGGATAGCGATACAATACGATACAATGAGTAACAACCATCCAAATGAGCTGTTAGCAACTTGATCGGCAACCATTATGGAGAAAAAGCAATTGACTTCATGGGCGTTTGGACATAAGAATTGTAAAATTCCAAAAAAAAAAAAAAGTGAAATTTTTTTCAAGTGAAAAAAGCATTTGAAAATTAGAGTTGTGTTTGGACATGAATATAATTTTGGGTTGTTTTTGAAGTTTTGTGAGTGATCTGAGTGAAAATTTTGAAAAATAATTTTTAAATTTTTTGAAAAATTCCAAAATTCATTTTCAAATTTTATGATCAATCACTAATTTCGAAAAAAGTGAAAAAAATCTTATGTCCAAACAAGCCAATGTATATTGCATACCTAAGATGTCCAGTGATGCTATTTACGGTATGATCTCTCTGTAATAACTTCCTTATATAACAACCTCTCACTATAAAAATTGAGTTTTATTCGAAATTGATTTTTTAAGTTAACCTTTCTAAAATAGTTTTTTACTTATAACATCATCATTCATATTAATAGTAGAACGCTCTTTGTATAATTACCTCTAACCATGTAGATTCTCTAACATTACTAATAATAATTCTAAAAATCTGCGCTGCAAAGTTTCCATCTTGCATAATGGAGTACTTAAGATTTAAAAATCTGCATGATACGGGCAAAATTAAATTATCAAATTACCTATTAAAATCTGAGTGACAATTCTACCCTACACTAAATTCCATCAAACAAATTGTTAATCTTGTTATTACTCAATATTTTTGGCTTTTCCCTTATTTTTTTCGTTTATGTGTTACATATTACAAAATCCAAAAGTCATCTATTAAATTTTCTTAATTACATTATAGTATAGCCTATATTAACGCTAATTAATTACTACATTTATGTTGCCTAATTACTCTTTATTGAGAGTATCAGAAAGGAATAATGTAAATTCTTAACACTAAGCTAGCGTTTGGCCATAAGTTCCCAATTTGTTTTGAAAAATCTGATTTGGGTGAAGTTTGGTTTGAAGATGAAAATGTGTTTGGACATACGTTTTCAAAACATATTTTCCAACTTTATTTTGGAAAAACATGTATATAATTCCCAAGTTTTGAGATTTTGGCCCAAAATCAGCAATTGGGATGATTTGGGAATTTGGGGTTTGGGATTTGGGATTTTGCCAAAATGTGAGCAAAATTTATGGCCAAACATGAGTTTTAAAAATAAATCCCAAATTTATTTTGGCAAAACTCACCGGAGGAGGACTAATTCTTTTGTGGAATGGGGTCTTTAAGTACATTCTAGGTAAATTAAATGAGTTTTTTTAAATAAAAAAAATTATTACTATTATATATTGTTATATCTAACTTCTAGATTAATATTATGACAAATTCTTTCAAAAACGCTCATATATGATATATGTATTAAACTATGTTTTGCTTTAAATAAATCAATATTTATGCGCTAATATATAAATTGAATGTATGTTGTTTATAAGTGTTTTCTTTCTCATAGAAAAAAATATGGTATTAAATTATTTATTAGCCTAGTGATCTCTTCGTGAATTCACAAATATTTTTTCAATACCACCTTAGAAATCTATATATATATATATAGGAGGGAAAAAAAATGCTGACTTGGCACCTCTCTTTGGCTAAAAAAAACACTTATCTTTTTTCTTAATTTTTTGCCTTTTTTCTCTTGCTTTTCTATTAAATATATATTTTCTTCTTTCCAAGAGAAAAAGTGAAATGGTTGTTATTAAAGTTGTAACTGGTGCAATTAATCATAGTACTCATAATGCTAATTAAACTACAATAATGGTCGGCAAACGTTACAATTTATTCTTATTACCCAACTTAAATTATCAATTTTATTGATTACTTTCTTTTTTTTTTACTATAAATACTAAGTCATATCTTCTCCATCACATAAATCTCTTCTCTTCATCTATAATCATTCATTTTCATTGTCTCTTTTTTATTTGAAGCTCTCTCTATAGAAAGATTTGTTTTCCCTCCCAAAGGTTCTTTCATCTTAAATTTTTTGGTTGTTAGTTATGGAATGGGAAAGAGAAGAACATATGTCGCTACAAGTGACAGTATCTGGGGAGTCATAATAAAATCAAGGTCAAATACAAGCTTGATGAAGACGCTATCATCAACGATGTATGCATATTTTGTTACTCTTAATCTGCCGCAGACTTGTAATTGTATAGTTTAAGTGTGTGTGTGTGTGTGTGTGTATATATATATATATATATGTATGTATGTATGTATGTATGTATGTATGTATGTATGTATGTATGTATGTATGTATATAGGCATATCTGAATGAGGAATTAATCAAGAGAGTATTAATTTTTTGAAATTTTTCATAAGTTTGGTAAGAGGGGGATTGGTTATTTAAGGAAGGGTAATGATTTCTGATTTTATGGAGGAACTAAAGAGTATGAAATATTAGAAAGAAAATGAAATAAGAAAACATAAAGGAAAAAATGTGTATTCTGGCTACAACTTTTTATATATTATATTTTGTTAAACATTTCAATGTATAACTTTTATTTTTAACATCAGATTACTTTTATGAAGAGATGTGTGTGTGTGTGTGAGAGAGAGAGAGGGGGGGGGGTGAGTGGGAAATATAATTAAGATTATATAAAAATTGATTTTTGACTTTTTTTTATGTAGTACAAAGTATAATATACAAAAAGATTAATTAAGAGAGAAATTGACTTAATTAGTAAGAGCATAAAGGAGAATTGACTTAGGTTATTTAAGGAAGGATATATGGAAAATAATGTTAGAATGAAGTAAAATAAATAGTATAAGGAAAAGAGGTAGGATGAAATTATCAAAATGAAAAACGATAGAAAAAAAAAAAGATTAAAAACCAAAAGATAGATTATCAACAAGAAAAATGACAAAAAAGGGAAACGAGAATTCAAAAATATCATCGGATGAAAAAAAAATTCAAAATGTTAAGGTAATGAGAAGTATTAAATGATAATTTTTTTTTTTGTATTTCGAGAATTAGAACTATTTTTTTCTTTTTAAAAAGGTAAAGAAAACTAAAATTAAATAAATATTGATTTACTAAATTCTTAAATTTTGAAAATAGAAGTATTTAACTTAAACGTATCAACTAGAAATTTTAAGAAAATAATTGAGATGGAGGTACAAAATTAAATATCTACTATCGGCAACTCTTTTAATATTTCGGTATTAGAAAAATTATCATGCCGTTAATTTAATCGCGCGAAACGCGGTCATATTTACTAGTCAGATGTATAACAACATTTAAGAAATATTTGCTTCCATTATATTTCTATCTTTATTTCTGAACACGTAAAAATATTTATTTCATAGTTAGTGTGTATGACTTTCTATGGTTCTCCTAGTAGATATAGGAATTTATTAAAGCAAAAATATAATAATCGCATAACTAACTATAATCAGGTCAAGGCAAATTTCAAAAATCAGCTCCACATTATGCATGAATTTTTATCGTTCTATTATTAGAATTTAATTATTTATTTTTTCTTCAAAGTACTTCTCTTATTATAAATAATTGTGCACCCTGTTACATATTTAAACTAATATAGTGATCAAGATTCAGTTACTCATCTTTCCTAACATATATCAGTTTGGATTGGTTCGATTTTGTCGGGTTTTTCGGGTTTTCTGGGTTTTTTTTGTTACATGAATATTATTTCAATCTTATTTTGTTAAAATTATAGATAAAGCTTTGATAAGTGAATATATGTTTAGTAAACATGAAAAAAAAATTGACAAACATATGATCTATTAAAATATTCTAATGGGAGAATTTTTTTAGTAACACGTGATAGTTATTTTCTTAGTCGTTTAACAATAATTTTTCGTTAATTTACGCTTTCAAGGTTAATTCATGAGAGGATCCCAAATATTTCTACATTTTCTAAAGAAAAATCACTATAAACTCTTAAAAATATAAATAAAATTTATATATTTATATGTCGGTTTGGTTCGGGGTTTTTTACTCAATACCAAACCTAGTCGAGTTTTTTAATCGGTTTGGTTTGGTTTTTCGGTTTGGTGCGGTTTTCCGGTTCGATTTGGACACCCCTACCCAGATGTATGCAAAATAGTAAGCAAAACAATGGAAAGGATAACATATGAATCAAGATTCATGGAACGTTATCGCTGAAAGACCGATAATATTTCAACTTATTTTGTTCAATGTGCAAAGAATTGCAAGTATGTTTTAAAGTTAACTTCAATGAATGAATGTTCGAAATTTTTTTATTATGTCTATCAGTTGAAGCCTTGAAATATGAGATAAATTTTTCAACCATTATTGCAACACAAATTATATCTTTTCAACACAAATTAAAATCCCTTACTTTGAAGATGTCTGATGAATCTTCAAAGTACAATAGCAATTGAAAATCTATCTTCAGGTTTCAAGGCTTTGATAGGATGATGTAATAAAATTTTCCTCCAACATTCGTCCATTGAGACAAATCTTAAGACGTACTTACAATTTTTTATATCTTGAATAGAGCATCCTAAAATATCGTTAGTACTTTGACAATATATATATACTTGCATGAAACCTGATTTATATGTCAATCCTTTCCATGTTTTGCTTACTATACTTTATATGCATCTAGTATTTCTAAAGAGGTTTGAGATAATATCTCGAAACAGAGGCGGACCCAGGAATTTAATGCAACGGGGGCACAATATTATATTCAATCAGTGCCCCTAAAGGCTTTTACCATTAAGGGTGCCAAGTGATTTAAATTAACCCTTTTTAAGGTATATATACATATACATATACAAGATTTTTATCGAAATTTACGGGGTCCTATAACCTCTCAACATAAGCCATAAAGGAGGTGAAACTCTAATGAAGCCATAAAGATTATTGAAGAAAGAGAAGTGATTGAAGCTTGAATTCATTATGTTGGTAAAGTATTAGAAAACATACCCTTATTTATAATATGAGAAGTATATTGAAGGAAATCAAGTAATTAAGCCCTAGTCATAAAAGGAAAAAAAGACATGGATAATATGGATTTGGTTTTTCAAATTTGCTTTATCTAGTCATATTCAATTAATTTTTGCAGCAACTTTTTCTTTCTTTAAAATTAACTTAATAGCCGTCTACCTAAAAAATAGGCGACAGATATATAATATCAGTGTAATTAGCATATTTATGTATATCAACTAGCGAATGTAAATACTTTTGGTCAAACGGCGCAAATACGTAACTTCCCCTTATAAATATGTTAGAATGGGGTGAAGTACACAAATAGCCTTAGAACTCATTTCATATGTACTTAATATATCTAAAAAAATAGGAGAAACTACACAGTATAGTTGCTCTAAAAAATAGTAGCCCGTGATGGAATTATTTATATATAATCAGTGTAAAGTGATTCAGTAATTGGTTGGCTTCTGGAACAACTCTGGGCACGTTTGAGGACGAACGTGTGTTTAAGTGGGGGAGGATGTAACGACCCGACCGGTCGTTTTGAGCTTTTGCACTTCGCTCGCCAGTTCTCGGGCATGACTTGCCCCGTGTGGTGTATTATGACTTATGTAAATCGTTGGTGTTGGGTTTCAGGGAAATCAGAATGAATTTGGAAGAAAAGTCTCAGTTGAAAGCTTAAAATTTGAAAGGTTTGACCAAGATTTGACTTGTGTGTATTTGATCTCAGATTGGAATTTTTATGATTTGGTTAGCTCCGTTAGGTGATTTAGGACTTAAGAGCGTGATCGGAAAGCATTTTGGAAGTCCGTGGAAGGTTTAGGCTTGAATTGGCGAAATTGAGATTTCGACGTTTTTCGGTTGATAGGCGAGATTTTGATATAGGGATCGGAATGGAATTCCGAGAGCTGCAATAGCTTCGTTGCGTCATTTGGGATGTGTGTGCAAAATTTCAGATCATTCGCACGAGATTTGTTAGGCTTTTTGATCGAAAGCATAATTTAAGAGTTCTTGGAGTTTTTAGGATTGAATCCTATGTTAAATTGGTGATTTGATGTTGTTGTGAGCGTTCCGAAGTTTTGAATAAGTTTGAACAATGTCATGGGATGTGTTGGTACAATTGGTTTGAAGTTCCGGGTAGGTTCCGGGATGTTTTAGGCCGAAAATCATAGCTGTAGCAGGTCCAGAAGGGTTGCAAGCCTCAGAACCCACCCGCGCGGTCCACACAAAAAAGAAGTGTGTCCGTGGTATGTGTTGTGCGGACCGCACAAAATGAAGTGCGGCCGCGGTAGGTGCTGTGCGGACTGCACAAAATGCAGTGCGGCCGCGGTGGGGAACATTTCATTGCTCCTAATTCAGAAGCTCATATCTTTTGATCTACAAGGAATTTTGAGATGATTTAAAAACGAAAGTTGTAGCCCTTAGTGTCTAGTTTCCAGAAAGGTAAAGATATTGCAATTTGTACATCTGTAGCGAAGGTTATGGCCAAAATACTAAAGCCTATCACTGCAGAGGAAAACATGTGCGGCCGCGGTCATCTTCGTGCGGACCACACTAGTTTTATGCGTACCGCGATCGATTTTGTGCTGTCCCCGGAGGTAGAAATCTGTGGGGTACTCTATAAATATGATGTTTTGGGTTTTATTTGATATTTTGACCTAGAGAGCTCGGATTTTGGCGATTTTTCGAAGGTTTTTCAAGAAATACATCGGAGTAAGTGATTATAACTCAGATTTGGCTAGAGTACATGAATCTATCATTTAATTCGTGATTTGGGATGGAATTTAGGAAGAAAATTGTGAAATCTTTCAAAAATGTAAAATGATGATTTGAAGGACCAAATGATATCAGAATTGGATAATTTTCGTATGGTTAAACTCGTGAGAGTATAAGGATTCTAGTTTTGTGAATTTTGTCAAATTTTGAGATGTGGGCCCGGGGGTCGGGTTTGACCAATTTCTGGAATTTTGTGGTAATTCAATTGTTTTCGCTTGGGCTTTGTTCCCTTAGCATATTGTGACGTATTCGTTCTGATTTTGGATAGATTCGACGCGCGTGGAGGCCGATTCGAGGGGAAAAGGCGTCGCGAGCTAGAGTTGTAGCCGGTTCGAGGTGAGTAATGATTGTAAATGATGTCCTGAGGGTTTGAAACCCCAGATTGCACATCATAGTGTTATATTGAGGTGAGACACGCCCTTGATGATGAGCGTGGGGTCGTGTACTATTGGGGATTGTGACTTGGTCCGTCCCGATTGATGATTTTACCGCGCATTTGACTGAAACTTATTTGCTATCATCATGATTTGGGTTGATTTCCATATTCGGGCTTCGTGCCAACTATTCGAACCCTTCGGGGATTTTTATTACTATTTCATCACTGTTTTGATTTATTAATTGAACTCAGTCATGTTATTTTCCACTGTTTTACTACTCAGCCATTTTTACTCCATTTTGGAGACTTAAATGATATTTTAAATGATGTTTTGGGATGAGAAATATTGTTTTACTAATGCCCTAGGGGCTTGTGAGTATTTTTGATTGAGTAAGGTCGAGGGCCTAGTTGCGAGGAAACACTGATACTGATTTGAGGCCGAGGGCCTGAGATATGTACGCCACAAGGTGACTTGTTGATATTGTTTATGAGGCCGAGGGCCTGAGATATATATGCCACGAGGTGGCTTGATTGATATGAGGCCGAAGGCCTAGATTTGATGCCACAAGATGGCTTGATATTGCACTTGGGCCATAAGGGGCCCCTCCCGGAGTCTGTATACCCCTAGTGAGCGTGGGTACCCATTGTGATGTGAGATATATCCTGAGGGGCTGATGTTGTTCTATGTGATAGCCTGAGGGGCTGGTATTGTTCTATCTGATTGCCCGATGGGCTGGTATCGTTCTATGTGATTGCCCGAGGGACTGGTGTTGTTTTGAGATATTGCCCGAGGGGCAGAGTTGTTGACATTGAGCCCGAGGGGCGAACCTTTATGTGTTTATCTTTCATTTTACCTGTCATTTACCCGTTAAACTATGTTATTTGTGCCCGAGGGGCGGATTTTTGTGCTTACCTGCACTAACTGTTTTGCATTCATTTGCATACTGTTGAAAAGACCATTTTCAAAGAAGTTTAAACTGAGCCAAGATATTTAAAGAGATTTTAAAGCTCCACTGCCTTCTTACTGGTTTTTGAACTGCTTCTATACAACATCTTGATATGTTTTACGTGATTTCTTGCCTTCAGTTTTTATTTATTATTATTACTTACTGAGTCGGAGTACTCACATTACTCCCTACACCTTGTGTGTAGATTCAGGTATGTTTTGGTTGATCGGAGGCAGAGTCATCAGAGTTTAGCAAGGTAGCTGCTGGAGTTTGCAGCACTGCTTTTCTCTTTCTTCAATTCATTAGACTGTATTTGTACACTCCAGGCTTTCAGTTGTATTTATATCCTAGTAGATGCTCGTGACTTGTGACACCCCGGTTTGGGCTGTGTCGGGTTGTATTTCCGCTACTTCTTATCATTAAATCATGTTTAGACTGCTTTATATTGTTTAACTATTTTAAAAAGGTGAATTGCATTTAGTTGGTTGGCCTTGTCTTCACAAGAGGCACCATCACGACTGGGTCCGGGTTTAGGGTCATGACAAGTTGGTATCAGAGCCTAGGTTACATAGGTCTCACGAGTCATGAGCAGGTTTAGTAGAGTCTCGCGGATCGGTACGGAGATGTCTGTATTTATCCTCGAGAGGCTGCAGAACCTTTAGGAAAACATCACATTCTTGAATTCTTATCGTGCGTCCTTGATTCATCTTGAAAAGTAACACTTGAAATTCCTTCCACGTGTTCGCATGTGCGCATGAGCACCTAGTATCAGATGTGCTTCAATGGCTTGTGATTCCCTAATCGGGGGGAGAGGTGTGATCTCTGTGAGTTGATATTGGGCCAGTATGGAGGACTTGAGGCCAGATTTTTACCTATAGCTTGAGCATCGAGGTGCTGATTGTGTGAGCAAGTGTCTTTGAACTGATATGTTCGGTAGTGTGCATATTAGTGGAAGTGACGACTGCATAACTATGTGATGAGTATGTTAGTACTGCGAGATGTATCCATATGATTTGGAAGTGACAAGAAGGGTCTGCTGGAGGATAGAAGAACTATTAGGTGCTTGATTTTCATTTTTAATTTGAGGTATAGCCCTGAGTTATGGGTGTGCGAAGAGTCTTTTCATGTGTCCTAGTTGGGAGTGAAGTAAACTTCATGTTGTGGTATGAGTTCAGACTCAGGAAGGCTAAGTGACTGCGTAATGTTTGTGACGGTGGAAAATATACAGAAATGTTAATTAAAGACAAGGCATGTGGGTTATCTCCTGCAAAGTGTTCCGAGGTTGTGTGATCCTTATGTGTCTTTTAGAAGGTCTCATTTACAAGTGAAATATAAGTGTTGAAATTTGAATTTTGAGTCGCTTAAGAGAGTGGGCTTGACTGTTACAAGGATGAATACGAGATTTGCTGAAGATTTAAAGTACTAGATGGTCTGTGTTTTCACAAGCTTACAAAGGGATTTGAGTTTAATCTCACTATGGTATTATGGCAGCAAGAGAGTATATGCGTTATGAGTTATTGGGTGTGTGATGATCTATGGCTTCGAGCCAAGTGGGGGAGTCTGCTGTTGATTAGTTAATTGCACGGTTATGTGTTATGTTGATTCCAGTTTGAGGTGTGCTGGTGAATCAGTTATGGCTTGTAGAAATTGAGATCGAGGATGTCTCGAGTAAAGGAATTTTTTTAACAAAGGTTATAAGATGCTTCACAGGCGTGTGAGAATCACAAAATGTCTTGAGTTATTATTGGTAAAGGATACTCGGTGCATAGAGCATGAAGTTGCTTGGTTGTAATGGAATGAAAAGTGCCAACAAGGCACAGGTTGTTCGGTTCGCTTGATCAGGCTAGTTGCAGTTTGAATAGAGTGAATGACTCTCGAGAATGGTTCCAATGTGTTCAAGATTCTACATGTAACAATGGGGTGTTTTAAAGTCGTATATGTGGTTAAGAACTGAGTTTTCATTTGGAAGATGTCAAGACTTGTGGTACTTTCTATATTAACTATGAGATTCTATATATCAGTATCAGGAAGGTAAAAGTAACGGATTTAGATTCACAGGAAGTTTTCTCAGAGTAAAGTATTTTGAATATGGTGCTTTTGGAAATATTTGAGAGAGTACTCAGTGGCTTGTGAGCCTTAGACAGTGTAGTTTTATGCTTGGGTTTCGTATGGTAAGTCTGGCTTGAGGAATTGTAGTGCTACAGCAAAAGGGGATATCAAGTTGAAGATAAACCAGAAGGAAACTCGGATAGATAAGATAGCTGGGTAGTAGGCCGGATCGATATGGTAAGGATATGATTAGTTCCTTGGGTGTGTACGTGGTAATGAGTTCCTACAGGTATTTCGCAGTAATGCTCTTAGGTTTTGATGACTTGCGTAGCTTGGTCGAGTTAGAATGATTCAGTCCTGGCAGGTCTGGCTTGTGCAAGGAGAACTCGGAGAGTTCTTGATGGTTTCTACTTCGATTGGAGATGTATATTTTCTATGGGCATGAGGAGCATGGGATGCATAATGATTTTTTTCTAGATGGGATCAATGGAAAGTTCTTGACTAGTTGAGTACGTAGATGTTTGTGGCTCAGATGGGAGATGAAGTTCTCATGTTATCCTAGGATGGTATGGTATACGTGGTATATTGTGAAGGATTGAGATTTGCATGTGTAAGGTTACAGTTCAGTTTTGAATGGAAAGTCATAAAAATTCTTAGGCAGCACAGGCAGTTTCAGATGATTAGAGAAATGAACTTCAGATGATTAGGGGGATGATCTCCAGGTGATTAAGGAAATGGTATTGCTAAATGGGAGTGATTTGACGAGGGTATATGTTTCATAAAAGGTAATGTGATTAATTTGATGGTACTTCGGTGGAATTGCGATGCTTTCTTGTTAGATCGACTACTGATATTCAAGTTTTCTTGGTGACATAGGAGAATTTTAGAGTATCTTTCATGGAATGATTGGGTATTCGAGGTACAGTATGCATTCAGACGGCAGAATTGGGATCAGGTGTGTCGAGTCATGTGCCATATGGACTTGCAGTCAGGGAAGTTCTCACATTTAGGCTATATTGTAATTGTGAGTCGTGTGTATCAGCATTGTTTAGTGATTATTGGGGGTTTGGTGACCCGAGCGAATCTTTCGTTGCTTGGTATGTTAGATTTTGGATGTGATATTGGGTTCAGACTGGTTGTCTCCGTGTTGTGTCATTTTGGACTATTGCACTAAGGCGACGCTGTTGGCTATGCCGGAAATTCCACGGATTGAGTGGCGAGGTTCAACGGATTATGTCCTATTGAAGTGGTTTTATATTTTGAAGACCCAGCGGACAGCTGGGAAGAATTGTTTTTCTTATGTGGGTTTTCGCGATAAATGTTAGTGCAGAGGCTCCTACCATTAATTCGGTTCCGGTGGTGATAGACTTTTCGGATGTGTTTCTTGTGGCCGGGCATGTTGTCGGGCAGGGTGGTTGATTTCGGTATTGATTTGATGTCGTGCACCGTATCATATGACACCGGTATAGTTAGAGGAGTTGAAGGAACAACCTCAGGATTTCCTTGATGAGGAGTTCATTGGCAGGCCAATGTGGATGCGTGTTCTAACTTGAGTCAGCTTGGGTGGCTCTGAATTGTATTGTTGAGAGAGGTGTTGTGATTTGTCGGTTATAGGCACCTAGGGTGCGGTTCTATTGGGGTTTCATAGTGGAAGTCGAGCGGGAAGAGAAATTGGGTGTTACTCGGTGAATGGTGTATGGGTTATGTCCTTTCGGGTTTGTGTGGTGTAGGTTATTTGCTCTACCGTGGGTATGATGACTTGCTTTGGTTCCAGACATCAAATTGTGCGTGGTTGTCGATTTTGAGCATAGTGACTTGAGGTGGTTCATGTAGAGTAGTGTTGGATAGGATCGCGCATCGCAGCGAAGTTATATGGAGGTATGATCTTACGAGTTAGATTCGTGTGTTCTATTCCTACGATGTGAGACGGGTTCTCAGCCTTGTGTTGTGGTGGTACTGGTGAGCTTGGGGTACAACTCTTTCATTTGAGTCATTTTCATGATTTGAGTATGTTCGGACTGTTGCTTATTGGTGCGCGTATTTATGCAAGTTATGACTTAGGCCTATATTGTTGTGTCATGTCACCAGAGTGGTGTGTTGGATTAGAGGAGATCGTTGAGAACATTAATGAATACGAATGGATTCGATTTCAGCATATTGGAAGGATAATATCGAGGTTCGTCTCGGAGATTTGTTATGGTATTTACCAAAGGAGAAGTGGCTTCATGAGTGGTTGATCTGAGAGATGGTTATGGTTTATTGCGTGTTTCATTTATCGTTGGCAGTATATGAAAGAGTTGGAATGAGACTTTAGTTGATAGGAGATTTTCTACCGGTATTCGGTTGTTGTAGGCAGCTGCTGTGAATAGAAGTTATCGCTACGAGAGTTTGAGTTACGTGGTTTATCATGCAATTGCATCTAAGGTTGCAGGTATGGGTTATTATAGCTAGTTCGAGCTTATTCTGAATATAGATGTGATATTCTGATCGTATTGAGGATTTTAGATGTGGAAATGTGGTTCTATAATTTATGGGCTAGATTGGGTTGTGAAATTTCAGTTACAATGTGTTATCAGACCTATATGAGATAGGGTGACGTGGGAACACCCCCGGGTATATGCATGGTAAGGTTATTCAGCGACTGGTTGGCTTTTGGAACAACTATAAGCACGTTCGAGGACGAACTATGTTTAAGTGGGGGAGGATGTAACGGCCTGACCGGCCGTTTTGAGCTTTTGCACTTTGCTCGCTAGTTCTCGGGCATGGCTTGCCCCGTGTGGTGTATTATGACTTATGTAAATCGTTGGTGTTGGGTTTCAGGGTAATCAGAATGAATTTGGAAAAACAGTCTCAGTTGAAAGCTTAAAATTTGAAATATTTGACCAAGATTTGACTTGTGTGTATTTGATCTCAGATTGAATTTTTATGGTTTGGTTAGCTCCATTAGGTGATTTGGGACTTAGGAGCGTGATCGGAATGCATTTTGAAAGTCCGTGGAAGGTTTAGGCTTGAATTGGCGAAATTGAGATTTCGGCGTTTTCCGGTTGATAGGCGAGATTTTGATATAGGGGTCGGAATGGAATTCCGAGAGTTGCAGTAGATTCGTTGTGTCATTTGGGATGTGTGTGCAAAATTTCAGGTCATTCACACGAGATTTGATAGGCTTTTTGATCGAAAGCAAATTTAAGAGTTCTTGGAGTTCTTAGGCTTGAATCCTATGTTAAATTGGTGATTTGATGTTGTTGTGAGCGTTCCGATGTTTTGAACAATGTCATGGGATGTGTTGGTATAATTGATTTGAAGTTCCGAGAGTTCCGGGTAGGTTCCGGGATGTTTTAGGCCGAAAATCATAGTTGTAGCAGGTCCAGAAGGGTTGCAGGCCTCGGAACCCACCCGCGTAGTTCGCACAAAAAAGAAGTGCGGTTGCGATATGTGTTGTGCGGACCGCACAAAATGAAGTGCGGCCGCGGTAGGTGCTATGCGGACTGCACAAAATGCAGTGCGGCCGCGGTGGGGAACATTTTACTGGTCCTACTTCGGAAGCTCATATCTTTTTATCTACAAGGAATTTTGAGATGATTCAAAAACGAAAGTTGTAGCCCTTCGTGTTTAGTTTCTAGAAAGGTAAAGATATCGCAATTTGGACATCTTAGCGAAAGTTATGGCCAAAATACTAAAGCATGTCACTACAGAGGAAAGCTTGTGTGGCCGCAGTCGTCTTTGTCTGGACCGCACTGGTTTTGTGCGGAGCGCGGTCGATTTTGTGCGGTCCGCGGAGGTGAAAATCTGTGGGGTACTCTATAAATACGAGGTTTTGAGTTTTATTTGATATTTTGACCTAGAGAGCTCGGATTTTGGCGATTTTTCAATAAATTAATCGGGATAAGTGATTCTAACTCAAATTTGGCTAGAGTACATGAATCTATTATTGAATTCATCATTTAATTCGTGATTTGGGATGGAATTTGGGAAGAAAATTGTGAAATCTTTCAAAAATGTAAAATGATGATTTGAAGGACCAAATGGTATCGGAATTGGATAATTTTTGTATGGCTAGACTCGTGAGAGTATAAGGATTCTAGTTTTGTGAATTTTGTCAAATTCCAAGATGTGGGCCCGGGGGTCGGGTTTGATCAATTTCTGGAATTTTGTGGTAATTCGATTGTTTTTGCTTGGGCTTTGTTCCCTTAGCATATTGTGACGTATTCGTTCTGATTTTGGATAGATTCGATGCGCGTGGAGGCCGATTCGAGGGGAAAAGGCGTCGCGAGTTAGAGATTTAGCCGGTTCGAGGTGAGTAATGGTTGTAAATAATGTTCTGAGGGTTTGAAACCCTGGATTGCACATCGTAGTGCTATATTGAGGTAAGGCACACGCTTGATGACGAGCGTGGGGTCGTGTACTATTGAGAATTGTGACTTGGTCCGTCCCGATTGATGATTTTACCGCACATTTGACTAAAACTTATTTGTTATCATCATGATTTGGGCTGATTGCCATATTTGGGCTTCGTGCCAACTATTTGAACCTTTCGAGGATTTTTATTACTATTTCCTCACTGTTTTGATTTATTAATTGAACTCAGTCATATTATTTTCCACTGTTTTACTACTCAGCCATTTTTACTCCGTTTTGGAGACTTAAATGATATTTTAAATGATGTTTTGGGCTGAGAAATATTGTTTTACTAATGCCCGAGGGGCTTGTGAGTATTTTTGACTGAGTAAAGCCGAGGGCCTAGTTGTGAGGAAACACTGATGCTGATTTGAGGCCGAGAGCCTGAGATATGTACGTCACGAGGTGGCTTGTTGATATTGTTTATGAGGCCAAGAGCCTGAGATATATACGCCACGAGGTGGTTTGATTGGTATGAGGCCGAGGGCCTAGATTTGATGCCACGAGATGCCTTGATATTGCAATTAGGCCGTAAGGGACCCCTCCCGGAATCTGTACACCCCCAGTGAGCGCGGGTACCCATTGTGATGTGAGATATAGCCCGAGGGGCTGCTATTGTTCTATGTGATAGCCCGAGAGGCTGGTATTGTTCTATGTGATTGCCCGAGGGGCTGGTACCGTTCTATGTGATTGCTTGAGGGGCTGATATTGTTTTGAGATATTGCCCCAGGGGCAGAGTTGTTGACATTGAGCCCGATGGGCGAACCTTTATGTGTTTATCTTTCATTTTTCCGGTCATTTACCTGTTAAACTATGTTATTTGTGCCCGAGGGGCGGATTTCTGTGCTTATCTGCACTAACTGTTTTGCATTCATTTGCGTACTGTTGAAAAAGCCATTTTCAAAGAAGTTTAAACTGAGCCAAGATGTTTAAAGAGATTTTATAGCTTCACTGCCTTTTTACTGGTTTTTGAACTGCTTCTATACAACATCTTGATATGTTTTACGTGATTTCTTGCCTTTAGTATTTATTTATTATTATTATTCAATGAGTCGGAGTACTCACTTTACTCCTTGCACCTTGTGTGCAGATTCAGGTATATTTTGGTTGATCGGAGGCAAAGTCATCAGAGTTTAGCAAGGTAGTTGCCGGCGTTCGCAGCACTGCTTTTCTCTCTCTTCATTTCATTATACTGTAGTTGTACACTCTAGGCTTTCAGTTGTTGTACACCCCGATTTCGGGCTGAGTTGGGAGGGTTTTCCTTCTTCTATCACGTTTATTTCGCATATAAATTATATTACCCATGATTTAGACTTATTTCTGCTAAGTAATTATAAAGAGATGTATTATTTTGTTGATTGGCTGGCATTGGCCTCACGAGAGGCGCCATCACGACCGGGTTGGGATTTTGGGTCGTGACAAGTTGGTATCAGAGCCTAGGTTACATAGGTCTCACGAGTCATGAGCAGGTTTAGTAGAGTCTCGCGGATCGGTACAGAGACGTCTGTATTTATCCTCGAGAGGCTGCAGAACCTTTAGAAAAACTTCACATTCTTGAATTCTTATCGTGCGTCCTTGATTCAGCTTGAAATAATAATTTTCTATTAGTAAAAGCTTTGTATCTGACCTTATTTGCGAACAATATACATTAATATATGTATCATATATATTATTATAAGTATCTTTAATTAAATTTTGTGTATAATTCAGTTATGGTAGGTATTCTTTTCTAAGAAAGAAATAATTTAATAAATATTTTTTATTTATTAGTTTTGGTATCTTTATTAAATATTGTGTATAATTCAATTATGGTAGGTATCCTTTTTTGAAAAAGAATCAATTAAAATTTCGTTTTGTATCTTACACATTAACTTTAATTTGAAATAATAATTCTATATTTAGTACAAGCTTTGTATCTGACCATATTTGCGAACAATATACATTATTATAGGTATCTTTACTTATATTTTGTGTATAATTCAGTTATGGTAGGTATTCTTTTTTAAGAATGAAATAATTAAATAACATTTTGTATCTTACATTTATATTATATTAAAGGAAAATAATATTAAAAAAACGAACAAGAGGATAAAGGAAAAAGACAAGAAAAATTAAGGTTTGGTGGTTAACAAATTTTAATTAACCACAAAAAAAACGTTGAAAATTTAAAAAAATGCCAAAAGCTAAAAAATAAAGATTCATATCATTTCTTCAGAACTCACACATACAAATTGACTTACACATGCCTTTTTTAAATATTAGGATTTCATATAAATAAAATTTGGTTTCCTATGATAGTTTTTCCTTAGAAATCTTTATTTAAGCAACTTTTTTTGAGGGTTGGCTTCTCTACATTGCTTAGGGTTTAACTTCCACACAAACTTCTGCAAAGTTTGGCTCCAAACTATAATTATATCAGCGAAATATCAATGTCCAAAATGAGTTGGAATTTGAAGGTTCGTGTTATTAGATTATGGCACATTCCAGATCGCGAGAAACCAGAAAATTCTAAATCAATTGAATTAATTATTCAAGATGAAAAGGTGCATACTCTTTTACCTGTTGTTATTTTTTTCGAGTTGTGATATATTTTCTTCAACTTATGCGCCTTACTAACTTAAATTTCTTTTCACATTTTTTATTTTAGGGAGATCGAATTCATGCAACTATTGGAAGAGCTGTTATGCATATTTTCAAAAAAAAATACATGAAATGGGATTGTACGTTATGAAAAACTTTATGGTTGGACCAAACAATCTGAAAATTAAGACCATCAAGCATATATTGAAACTAAAAATTACAGGGGTTCCATCAATTTTTGACATTGGGAACAGATTGAGTTCCTAGTTGGTATTCTATTGTTTATATTCATATGAAATATATTATTATTGTTTAAGTTCTCACATCAGCATAATCAACCCTTCCACCGGCTTCATCTATGGTTTGAATAGCTAAATTTATCAGCTCTTCGCAATTGACCTGTCCCTTTTCTGCCTCAACTTTGGCTTTAGACAGTGTTAGGCTAATAGACAAAGCCTGTGGAATGGTAGAAAGAGTAAAAAGTTTCAATTACTATAAATGCCAGACAATAATAAAGAGAGAGACTTAGCAGGAAATCCGTTTTTGCATATGCATTGCCGCATAAATTTTGATTCTGATTAAGCTAATATTTGACATAATTCATGTTCCTTCATCATTGACTCAATACATAGGATAACTTTTGAAAAATGCACTGCAATATATCATGAGCAGTTGCTACAAAAATATTCCCTTAAGCACATGTTTCATATCAAGCAAATCGTATAACATCATTATTTTTCGTGGAACATTCATATCAAACAAATTGTATAGTATCATTATTTTTTATAGAACATTTACTAGGAGATGAAATAAAAGTTTTACTGGAGTCTTAAAATATTTTTAATATTTGGTTGTAAAGATGGTATTAACACTAACATATTAAACTTTACGGTGTAAAAATAGCATGGTATAGCCAGTTTTCGGACTGGTCATTCAAAAATAGCAGGCATTTACGAAGTCAATGAAAAATAACCACTATTTTGCTGCAATAGAGACATGTCCAGCATAATATACTGGAGTTCGGTGCACCTGTGTATGAACTCCAACATATTATGCTGTATCGGTATACTTTGCTGACTCCAGTATAATATACTGGAGACTGGAGCACCGGTACTCCAAACTCTAGTATATTATACTGGACAATTATACTTGCTGAAATTACAGTATATTATGTTAGAGTTCTAGTGTACTTATGCTGGAACTCCATCGTATTATGCTGGAGTTCCAGCATGCTTATGCTGGAACTCTAATATAATATATTGGCGTATTTTTCGGGTTTTGAGCAGTGTTTTCACTCAAATTTATCTTTACATAAAAAATGACTAAATTTCGATTACTTTTGAAACTGAGTTATTTTTGAACGACCAGTTATAAATCTGACTATTTTTGAATTTCTACCAGATCACTCTTTTTGATTATGCTCACATCGCGCGGGTACTAATACTAGTTGGAACCTAATGGAGAAAAGGACCTCGGCCCAAGCCCATCCTTGTGTAACGGGCTACTTCAGAAACGAGCCCAGATTCGAACTAACATTTCTTCTTAAACCCTCCTCTGCCGCCATAGACGTGCTGTTTTAAGCTGCGAAAATCTTCACGCTCTTTTCACCGGCCGAATCGAAAATTGTAAGTGATACTTTCGTGTGTGTATATCGATGTTAATTGCTTTAATTACTCAAATAAATTGATATCACTGTTCCTGTTGATTTCTAATGGCTTGAAATTGTTAAATTATACCCTTTTCATTCCAATTTAGGTAACATAATTTGAAAATGGATACTCCGGTTACTCAGATTAGCAAAAAACGAAAGGTTGGTGATATTTTTAGTTTTTTCGTTAAATTTCAATATACTGTTGTTCATTTACTGGAATACTTAATGTTGGAGGTGTTGGTTAATCAGTTTGTTGCTGATGGCGTCTTCTTTGCGGAGCTTAACGAAGTGTTGACACGTGAGTTGGCTGAGGATGGATATTCTGGAGTTGAGGTTAGAGTTACTCCTGTGAGGACTGAGATCATCATCAGAGCCACTCGTACTCAGAACGTTTTAGGTGATAACTCTAATTTAGGGTTTATTTCAACTATTTTCTGTGTCGAAGGTTATGCTTTTGGTGTCTAAGGTGAAAATTGCATTCATTTTATAGTATTGTTTGATTTTTCTGTTAGCTTTCTTTGTTCTATTTATGGTTTCGATCCCAAAAAGTATCGGTTACTCCTTCCGGTTTCAATTTTACGTGACTTAGTTTGATTTAAAGCGGAATTTAAGAAAGAAATGAACACTTTTGAAACTTGTGGTGTTAATCATGCTATAACATTTGTGGCGGTAAGATTTGAAACTTCTAGTCTTAAACATGTTATAATAATTTTGTGGCTATAAAGCTTCTAATTAATGGTAAAACGGGAAGTTCAAAATTAAATTGTTTCCAAATACATAAATGTGTCATTTCTTCTTAAAACGGACTAACGAACCGGAACAGATGTAATATTTCTATTTAGTCGAGAGCTTAATTATTCTTGTAATTTTCATTAACAACTTCTAAATTTTCAGCATGGTTTTGGTTGGATTTTATGTTGATGACATCATTGGTCTTGCCATTTCTTCTTTGCAAAAGTTCAAGATTCGACTGATAAAATTTGTTTGAAATTAATTTTGTGCCTTTGGTTCTTTTTTAGTTGCTGCTGAGTTGACATTAGACGGGGAGGGTGAGAGAATGAGAAAAAATTGCATCTTTGTGACATTTGGATTTCAAAGAAAGAACAAAAAAGCAGAGTAGGATAGTGTTTTTGGACTTTTGACCCAAAAGAACAAGAACTAAGAGAGAATCTGACATTTACATTCACTGATGACTACTAGCGTTTTATTCATTTTGTAGTAAGTTATTGTCCTCCATGACTAAATAGTTACCCTCCAACTCATGTACTTATCCTCTTGCTGAAAAGAAGTGTGTCTCAGTGTCTGTATGTGATGAAGTTCTGATTGGTGTTATTTTTGACTTGATTAGCGTCATTTTTTGTTATTTGACGCATTGGGTCCATGTATTAGGTGAGAAGGGAAGGAGGATTCGGGAATTGACATCAGTTGTCCAGAAGCGATTCAAGTTTAAAGAGAACTCTGTGGAGCTATATGCAGAGAAGGTTAGCAACAGAGGGCTTTGTGCCGTTGCTCAGGCTGAATCACTTCGCTACAAGCTCCTTGGTGGTCTTGCTGTTAGGAGGTAGGTGTTCAGTCTATGTACGAGATTACATTTGCTTCAAAATTGATTGTTCTTGTTCCTTTGATACTTTTTCTGATGTCGCAATGTTATCTTTTATGAGAAATTCTGGTATGTTTCATATCTTTCTTTTCTGCTTTGCCTTTCTCTGGTAATATTTGACAATCTCTGCATGTGTATTCAGTCCAATGTTCTCTTGTTTATTTATTTCCAGTCCTCTTTACGGGGACTTATTAACCTTTGAGGGTGTTGGGTTTGTGCATAATTTTATTATATGTATGTAATCCCCAAATGTTCTAGTGCCAGTTTTCTGTTGGATGGTGACTAGAGTCCTCCATGCAAATAGCCTTGTAGAATATTTGTCTTTATGCAGAATTTAGAGAGGAATTTTGGTAAATAATACATAGCTTGTATTGTGATTAAACTTGAAATAAGTATATGTTGTTCAAAATGGAACCAAAGGTCAATAAAGTGGGTGAAAAACAATGGAGATCAGAGTTTAAATTCCAGCAGAGACAATACAACAATAGATTATTTTTTCCCATCTGCCTAAACCTTTTTTAGCTCAATTCTTTCACCTTATTCTCTGGGGTTCTTGTTTGTGCTTAAAGCTCTGATGATGATGTTGTCAAAATGCTTATATCGTTCCAATTTCTGAAGCTTTGGTCATTGACACGAAGCTATATGTGGAACTGAAGGGACAACTGAGGAGCTTGTTTGCTTAACCCTCTCGGGCAGTTGCCCCGTACTTTTAGTGGTAGGAGGTAGCAGGTACTTGGTAGAATAGTGAAGATGCACGTAAGCTGTTCTGGATCACTATTATAAAAACAAGTATATGTTATCCGATTGTCGGCCTTATTTCGAGCCCGAGCTAATTCCTCAAGTTGAGCATCTAAAAAGCAATTAGGTTGACTTGGTGCCAAGTTTGTGTCGGAAGATGACCATCTTAACTGAAGCTATTCGAATGATGGTGTGAGTGGTATTGTGGTAAATATTTACACATCTGTCCTTGTGTTGCGACTTACAATGTTATTAGAGCCATCACTTCGTCACTTGAAGGCTGAAGCGATGAAACAGTGGAAAGTGAAGGATGATGGCTTCACGGGTCAACCCGTTCGCTTTAGAGAAGTTTGTGGTTCAAAGAATGGTGAACAAAGCGATCCAAGGAGAATCAGACGCTTCTTTTACTCTAGCTTTTTGTAGTTCGGTTAATATCGGCATTGGATACTGAAACTAGTTATATTAATTGCAATTAATTTTGTATCTGAAATTCATGGATGTTTGCTACTTCAAATTTTTTCATAAATTGTGTGCTTCACTTCTCTCTTTTTGCTTCAAGCTCCAATGAACCTTGTTGCTTTTTTATGCTTTTCAATTCTAGAAATACCTCCGAAATACTTGAAGTTGGTTTCTTAAATTTCTTTGTGATCAATGCTTTGTGGTTTAATGCATTTTACATTTCATTTTTTTCAATTGTTCTTTGTATTTATATTATCAGGGCATGCTACGGTGTTCTGAGATTTATAATGGAGAGTGGAGCCAAGGGATGCGAGGTATGCTACTGCAATTCTAGCTGCTTACTACACCTCAGATACAGAATATTAACACCTGACTGATTTATTAAACAGGTGATCGTTAGTGGAAAGTTGAGGGCACAGCGTGCCAAATCCATGAAGTTCAAAGATGGTTATATGATTTCTTCTGGTCAGCCTGTCAAGGAGTATATTGACTCTGCTGTAAGGCATATTCTCATGAGACAGGTTGGTTCCTTGCAAGTGACTTCCTCAGTCTTGCTAATTTGTTCAGCCTTGTTTTCTTTATTCTTTATTCTCGATAACCAAGAAATTCCAATGGCGCACGGTTCGAAGCTGCCCCTCTCTAGTTAAATAGACACGTACCTTACCTGCACTCACGCACTGCGCACTTACCACTAGACCGAAGCTTTGGGAGCTTGTTTCTTTTATTGATTTCTTATCGTCATTGTTATCTTGTGATGTGTTCCATTCTTTTGGGTTGTACAGGGAGTACTTGGCATCAAAGTTAAGATCATGCTTGATTGGGATCCAAAAGGAAAGCAAGGCCCAACAACTCCTCTACCAGATCTTGTCACAATACATCCTCCCAAGGAGGAAGAAGATTACGCCAGAACGTCGGTTCTGGTGCCAGACGTAGTGCCAACAATGTTGCCAACTGATATTCCTATCCCAGTCCCAGTTATGTAGACAGCGAATCTCACTTGCCTCTCGTTGAATAATCTCCGAATGTTACATTTATAAGTCAAGTTTTAGTTTTTCTTCTTTTCTTTTTTTTCATCTTTGGGTACTGTTAAACATGTCTGGAAATCCGTTACTTTATATGACTATCTTTCTAATGCACCTAATAAGATTTTTATTCTATTCTATTAATGGTTGAATCTACCCTTATTTTGACTTTTCTTTTGGGGGTGTTGTTGTTTAGTTCATTAGTTGGGAATTATGTTCTGTTTAAATTTTATTGGACATCATGGAACAAATCCTCAGCTCAACACAATTGAAGAATATGTAACTCAGTCCCCTTACTGTTGAGTTCCAAAAACATTAGTTCTTTTTCTTTTGAAAGATTGAAGGACCGTTTTGCTGGGTGTATGCTCTCTCAGATTCTAGTTATTGTCTAGTTATTTGGAGTTTATTACCTGTAGTTATCCTTTATGTGACCAAACGTTATGAAATCTTCGAGAATTAGTCATATTGATGTTTGTAAAAAGGAATACGATAGCAATTTAAATTAAAACCACTGCATTTTCTTTGTAATGTTTTATTTGTTTACTTAATTTCCCGCTGTCACTATTTTGGAATCAAACACAAGCGGTTTTGAAGTTAATAACACAAGTTTGAATTATCATTGAAGGACGTGGTGGGATCTAGCTAAGTCTGCTTCGTGACAGCTTCTGTTCATGTGATTTTAGGTCTATCTTGTCCTTTTTTTAACATCTTCATTCACCACATGACGAAACTATTTCAAGGGACATTCTTTTATTTTATTCTCAATACGTGCAACTTGCACATTTTGGGAATGTGGTCATTTTTATCTTATTTAATCATGTATGACCGTACATCTTATCATTCACATATGTGAACCAGTTATCTTGTGAATTAGACTTTAACGATCAACATTCACTACCATATAACATTCACTACCATATAACATTGTCGATGTTATAGTTGCACTATAAAATAATGCCCCTAGAATTTGACCTTTTTGATGAGTATCTTTGGTGCAGAGAAGTTGAAATCTTTTGTCTTTTCGACAATGAGAATAGAATATAAATCACAAAACAATAAAACTATTGTTGCTTTTGCAGTCAAGTGCATGTGTACCTGGATCCTCTTATGCATCTATATTGCTGGAAGTTGTTAACATTTAATTTGACTTAGTTGTAACAAGTTACATTTTCTTAGATAAGTAATAAATACAAATGCATGACATTACTCTTTTTAAGTGACTTGGTATCTCTAGCAAAATTATAGCTAATGAATTACTAGCAAAGAATATAGTAGGACGGATAGGATCCACCAACCCTTAACTATAGGTTTTACGTTCAATAAGAAAATTTCTTGATAGGGAGCGCCACCCTTTAGTGAGCCTAATGCGGTCAGATAAATAAGCCGGAAAAAGAACTATGGAATTAGTTGTCATGTAAACATACACAAATCATTCTGGAATTAAGTAAACATCATATAGATACAATCAAGAAAACACAAATTTAACCAACATTAACTCCTCTTAACAGGATCAAAGTTGGAAACACCAATAATAGCACCAATAATTGCAGTAAGCACAGCCCCACCTGCCACAATGCTAAGCAAGAAATTCTTAAGTGAAGGTGAAACACCATCAGCAGCTTGTGCTACATCAGGTACAACCATTGATGCTGTAAGTACACCTGCAGTCAACCCTGTCACTACTTTTTCCTTAAGTGAAGAAGCTTTCACTACAAACTTAGTAGCAACTGGTTTTGAATTTGTTGCAATATTTTTTGATGGCCTAATTGGCAATGGCTTAAGAAAAGCTTCAACAATTGGTTGCTTCTTTTGGTTTGGGTAAGTTAGTGGCATTGCCATTGAAACTACTGAAGTTGAAGCCATTATTTTCTTTTTCTTTCTTCTAAAATTTAAGAGTGTGGTATTGGTAAAATGATGTGATTTTGAGAGGAGAAAGAGGAATTTAGATTAAGAGGATTTTTATTGAGAGGTGGAAAATTGAGCTTTAGGGGTTAGGTATCTTTTCCTTTGTTCTTACGTGGCTGATTTTTATTGGCTATGGTGGATAAGGTTATCTTATTGGAAGCTTGTCATAATTTTATGTTCATGTAAGCTGGGAAAAACTCATAATGCATCAGATTTCTAGGGTTTGGAAGCATATGAGAATACCTAACTTTTGAGTTAAGGGAATATGAAACATTTTTTTATAACTTAAATATTTGAATTTGAATATAATTTTTTACTAGAATTTAGAACGTTGTCTCGGAACTAATTTTTGGATAATTTATATATATATATATATATATATATATATATATATATATATATATATATATATATATATATATATATATATATATATATATATATATATTACATAAAATAATTACTTAAATATTATAACCACATTCAAGGTGATGGTTTTCTAATTTGCGACGATAGCGGGTAGTAGTAGTTGGTGGTAGCTAAAAATAATAGTGATGTTTTTAATAATTTTAAGACCATATAAGAATGGAACAAATCTTATTAAGAGTAACTAAGTGATTGTGGAAAATAAATAAATAGATAAACTTAATCAATAGAGTTCTAAGATTCAATCCAAACATTCATAAAGCGGAAATAAATAGGCAGAACTATCACTACATCTACATCCAGTATGCATGGATGACAATAAATAAAAATTAGTATATTTATATGTTTCTGAAAATCATAAAATTCAAGTCAAGTACTGTGGATACAGGTAAATCTACTTGGTAAACATACAATTTTACTTGTGGCTTAGGAAGGAAGTCTCAGATTTATACAACTCGACCTATTCAATGCAACTTGAAATGAGTAGCATGATTGTTGCGTACGCAGAATTTTACAGTATTAATATTTAAAAAGTGAATAAATGAATAAATCACCATAATAATAGCGAAGTCATTTTTATAATTATATCCACTATTTTTATTTTTCTTACTATTACATATATAATAAAAAAATTAACGAATCGAGAAAAAATATTAAAAGTTATCGATGGTGAAATAGGGAAGGAAGAAAACATTTTTTTTTTCCTTAACAAAAAGCCACATACATTTTGTCCATCAAATGATAAGCTTCACAAAGTCATTGCTAATCATGATCATTTCAAATTTCCTGCTACATAATGTCAAAATAGGAGCAACAAAATCGAGTCTGCTTGAAAAGTGACAGCAATTCCTATTTGACTGCTAGAATGGAAGAAAGGCAAGGTTAGATATACGCTTAGATATCATTTTCCCAAATATTTAATTGTCCATTTTCCTTGTCTTTTTCATTAAATTAAATCTCATCTTTCACCATGTTTATTCATCAACCAGCCCACACAACTATTCCTTCCTATACTCCTTTGATTCCACGACTTCGTAATTAATAATTTACTGTTTTTACTTTATAAAACATCTAATTGGATAGGCTAGAGTTTTTTTTTTTAAAATTTTTTTTTCTGCTTAACCATTTGGTATTCAAAATTTATTAGTTCGATTAATTCGAATTTACTAAATGAAAGGCTCGTTAAAGGAATGGCCCGACTAATTCGGAGTTGCGTAGCATCAGAATCACTAAGGAGTGACCCGACTAATATGAATTAATGTCACATATGTTAGAATATACTATAAGCCATGCGTATTGTTATATTATTCTTTATGAACAATTATTTATTTACTTGTTTAAATTCAATAAAGTTTCATTTTAAATAGATCATGTGTTGGTTTGTGCGTCCATTGCTTACATAGTAGATGATTTAGTGTATAGAGTTTAGCTTATACACGGAAGATTAAATCATCGGTTCTTGTAAGACATAAAAGTTAATGTTCACAATCTAATGATGGAATTGGACAAATCATCGGAATGATTGTAGCACAAGATTAAATATAATTTATCTTGACTATGGGAATAGTTTAATTCCAACTTCTTGTGCTAGTACATTTTGTATGTATTGAACGGATCAAGTAGAGATGAGTATTTTATACTGACTTTATAAAATAATTTCTCTAGTCCATTTAATGTACTTATACTCTTAATCCTGATATAATTATTATTAGCTGTGTATGTCACTTGTTGTTTTGATTTATTAAAAGGTGAGATTCTTTCGCGAGTCAATAAGCCTGGTAAATTGGATAACAATGATATACATTGGCGAAGTAATAATTAGTTGATGGAATCCATGTCTCAATTTTGAGATTGATGATACTCCTTTATGAAAGCTTATAAGTTTTCATGTGTAAACCCGGCCGGTGGATTTTGTATCCGATACATGAAATAAGTTAAGTGTAAGTCTAAAGGAAGTAATCAATAAATTAAATAGTCAGTAATTTAATTTGATTGATTAGTATCTGAATCTTAACATGGGGAGTTAAATAAGGTTTTATGGAAGAATTTAGAAATTGAACTAAGGAGTGCAATTACGAATTTTTAGTGGAATAATTCGTAATTTATTATGATGGAAATTAGTTTCAGAATTTCGAAATTAATATCATAATAGGAAGCCTTGTTAATTAAATTCTGTGGTCCCTACTGTGCCTAAATAATAGAAAATAGTGGAAACTGTTACTTAGTGGGAAAGAAAACGTGGAAACCGTCCCTTAGTGGGAGAAGGAAACCTAACAGGTTTTGAAAACGGTTTTGACCTAAAAAACGCAGCTATATATATGGATATAAGGGCTGGACGTTTTTTACATGATTCTGACTGCGGTTTCTACTAGAATTTTGCCCACCCAAAATTCTCTCTTTTTCGGTTATTGTTTGGGTAACACAGTAGAAGACTGTGGAAATCTGCTAGTGTGTTTTCAACTGAGGAACTGGAGAACGACCTAGATTTGTTGTGTTTACGCTTCAAGAGGTAATCCTAAAATCTCCATACGTGCTAGTTGTTTAGATTACACGTGAATAAGATTCTGTTATTGCTTCCGCTGTGGTATATATTCCATCATATGGTATCAGAGCTTACTCACGTCTAATTAAATAATTAGGATAAACTATAAGGATTAATATCATGTTTTATATGCAAGTTTTGAATTACATGCAAAGTTTGTTTTTCTGAAAACCTGCACTGTTTTTTTGGTGTGATTATCTGTTATGGGTTGTGTTGATTATTCTGAAAACTTGATGTATCCTTTTAATATTGGTGATGTTGAGTTAGAATAATCTGAAAACTGAATTTTATCATGTAAAACGGAAAAACACGTTTTGCTGAATTAGGGCAGAAAATCGGAGGTCAAAAAGTTGACGGACTCCGATTGACCTGAAACTTGGCAGGTCCATGCGAAACGGCCCAGTGAGCAATACTCATGGATTTTATGCATGACTGAAGTCGTTTTTTGGGCGTTCGGGGTCGTTTAGATGGTGTTTTTGCTGTTTTTCTAAAATTCTGAAATTTTTTTAGTTGTTTTTAATTCCAGAAATTGTGGGGATCAATTCCCTTGGTCCCCGGGCTTAAAAAATCAGTGATATAATGTTTTTACACGTTGACGTAGGTCTTCTTCCATATCGGATAAAAATATTATGAATAATCACTATGTTATACTAGTCATTGATTATTTGTATTTACTCTCCATCTGAGTATGTATGTTGGTTCAATGGGACTAATATATGTTGAATGTTGATATTCACTTGGCTTAAATTAACAGTTTACTCTCCATCTGAGTATGACATGTTTAAGTTTATGGAGTGAAAATCTGTCATTATATATGTATATTGCAAGAATAGCTTCTTTCCCATCGAAATTTATTGTTCAAGGTGCATAGATTGTATATATATAATGTGTTTTGAATTTTAGTGTTCATAATACAAACTGATTTGATCTATTTAAATATTTAATGTCTCCCAGATTAACAATGACTGCTTTTAATCCCCTTACTGCCATTCTTACCCAAAACAAACTTGAGGGTCCAAATTATGTTGATTGGAAATGAAATTTGGATATTGTTCTAATTGCTGAAGAGTACAAATTTGTGCTCGATGAGGTGTGTCCAGAAAAACCTGGAGATGATGCCATAGATGATGAACAGAAGGCTTACTAGAAATGGATTAAGGCTGATGAGATGGCGCGATGTTACATTTTGGCATCCATGTCGAATGTTCTGCAACATCAGCATCAGTCGATGGAGTCTGCTTATGACATTCTGGAAAATCTCAAAGAAATGTTCGGAGGTCAGAATCGTGCGGCTAAGCAGACTGCCATGAAAACCCTTCTGAATACCAAAATGGTTGAAGGTTCATCGGTCAGGGTCCATGTTCTGAAGATGATGAGTCTTCTGAATGAACTGGAGGTCCTTGGAGCTAACATTGATAAGGACACGCAGGTTGAAATGATCCTGCAGACTTTGCCTGACAGTTTTCAGCAATTTCGCCTGAATTATAACATGAACAAAATGGATTTGTCCCTTGCGAAATTGTTGAATGAGCTGCAGTTGGCAGAGACTATTATCAAGTCCCAAGCTCCTCCCGTGGCATTGAATTTTGAGGCAGGTTCTTCTTCTAAACCGAGAGGCGGGCAGAAAAAGAAAAAGGCTCAAAAACCCTCTGTTGGTGGCGCGACTGCTGGTGTGAAAAAGGCTAAGGGCAAGTGTTATCACTGCAAGCAGCCCGGGCATCATAAGAAGCAGTGTCCAACTTATCTGGCCAAGCTGAAAAATAAACCAGGTGATTTACATCTACTTGTCGTTGAAACATTTTTAGCGGCTGTTTCTACCATGTCATGGTGTGTAGATTCGGGAGCCACTAATCATATCTGCACTTATTTGCAGGGGTTTCAGGTAACGCGGCGGCTAAGTAAAGGAGAAATCAATGTTTATCAAGCAGACGGTTCAGCAGCCCCAGCTTTAGCATTAGGAAATATTAGTATTTCGTTTGGTAGTGGTAGAGTTTTAGCTTTAAAAGACACATTATATGTACCTTCCGTTAGAAGGAATTTAATTTCGGTTTCTAGCGCTATGAGAGATGGTTATGATTTTAATTGTCATGACGTTGATAAATGTGTTATTACTCATAATAAGCGTTATCTCTCTTTGGCTACATTGATTAATGGTCTTTTTGTTGTTGACTCTATTCCTAAACCGTTACCACCTAAAGAACTGAATAATGTTGATTTACCAAGCAAGAGAAAACGTTCTTCTGAATTGAGTGAAACATATTTATGGCACTTGCGTTTGGGTCATATAAATCTGAACAGAATTTCCAGGTTGGTCAAGGATGGACCTTTAAGTTCATTGAAAGTGGAGGCACTACCAACTTGTGAATCTTGTTTAGAAGGGAAAATGACAAAACGAAATTTCCCCTCAAAAGGAAATCGGGCAAGTGATAAATTAGAATTAATTCATTCTGATTTGTGTGGTCCAATGAATGTCCAAGCAAGAGGTGGTTTTTTTGAGTATTTTGTGACTTTCACAGATGATTACTCAAAATATGGATATATTTATTTGTTGCGTCGAAAGTCTGAATGTTTTGAAAAGTTCAAAGAATTCAAGACTGAGACTGAAAAGCGACATAATAAACATATCAAGACACTACGATCTGATCGTGGTGGGGAGTATTTCTCTACAGACTTTATTGGTTATTTATTAGAATGTGGAATTACATCTCAATTATCTGCACCTGGAACTCCACAACAAAATGGTGTAGCTGAAAGAAGAAATAGGACTCTTATGGAAATGGTTAGATCAATGATGAGTTATTCCGATTTGCCTTCGTCTTTTTGGGGACATGCCTTAGAAACGGCGAATTATGTTCTGAACTTAGTTCCTTCAAAGTCAGTACCCTTGACCCCTACAGAATTGTGGACTGGGCGCAAGCCTAGTCTGCGGCATATTCGAGTTTGGGGTTGTCCGACACATGTGCTAAAGGGGAAAACGGATAAATTGGAGGCAAGAACGGATGTATGCGTGTTTATAGGTTATCCAAAAGGGACGAAAGGTGGTTTATTCTATTGTCCTAAAGAGAAAAAGGTAATTGTTAGCACAAATGCCAAGTTTCTAGAAGAGGACTATTTGATGAACCATGTTCCTAGAAGTAAACTCGTTTTACAGGAACTCAGCAAAGGAATGGAAACTCAGTCATCTGAAAATCAAAACGACCATATCCAAACCCCAGAAGTCGATTTTGACATACCATTGCACTTTAGTAGTGGGAGAAATGTCAATAGACTTAATGTACCACAAGAACAAGTGCCCGCAGTCATACTACCACAAAGTAGTGGGAGTCATGTTGAGAAGACTGCACAATAGGAAGAAGTCGTTGATATCCCTGTGGATAGCATGGAGACTCAGGTTCCTGATGATGTTGTGGTTCAACCACAAAATCAACGTGATGTAGTTGCAACTGATGCAGTGCGTAGTCGTAGTGGGAGAGAAATAAGACAGCAAATTCGTTACACGCTCTTGGGAGAATCATATGATAGGATCCCTGAGGAGCCTACCTCCGAACCTGTCAATTACGACCAAGCACTACATGATAAGGATGCCGATAAGTGGGTTGCTGCTATGAAATCAGAGATGGAGTCTATGTACTCTAATCAGGTTTGGGATCTTGTAGAACCAACTGATGGGGTTAAACCCATTGGATGCAAATGGATCTATAAGAAAAAGAGAGGTGTAGACGAAAAAGTACAAACTTTTAAAACAAGGCTTGTAGCGAAAGGGTTTACTCAGAAAGAAGGGATTGACTATGAGGAAACCTTCTCGCCGGTAGCCATGCTTAAGTCTATAAGGATTCTCTTATCCATTGCTGCTCATTATGATTATGAGATTTGGCAAATGGATGTCAAGACAGCTTTCCTTAATGGAAGTCTTGATGAGTGCATCTATATGATGCAACCAGACGGTTTTATGGAAAGTGGCAAAGAGCACATGTTGTGTAAGCTTAAAAGGTCCATTTATGGACTAAAACAGGCATCTAGGGCATGGAACACTTGTTTTGATAAGGCGATTAAAACTTTTGGTTTTGATCAGTGTCTTAACAAATCTTGTGTATACAAAAAGTGGGATGGGGACAAAGTGGCATTTTTGATCTTATATGTAGATGACATACTGCTCATAGGAAATAATGTGGGCATGTTGAATTCAGTTAAGCAGTGGTTGTCCACACATTTTGATATGAAAGATTTGGGAGAAGCGGCTCATATCCTTGGGATCAAACTCTTGCGAGATCGCAAGAAAAGGATATTAGGCTTGTCCCAAGGTCTTTATATTGATACAATACTCTCCAGGTTTAGCATACATGATTCCAAGAAAGGATTCCTTCCTTTCAGACATGGAATTTCTCTATCTAAAGATCAGTCTCCTAAGACTGATGAAGAGATAGAAAAGATGAAGGCGGTACCTTATGCATCAGCTGTGGGGAGCCTCATGTATGCTATGTTATGCACTAGGCCTGATATCTGCTTTGCCGTTGGCGTTGTTAGCAGATTTCAGTCTAATCCTGGGAAAGAGCATTGGACGGCGGTTAAACATATAATCAAGTACCTGAAAAGGACTAGGGATTACATGTTGATCTACCAATCGGATGACCTGGTACCTATTGGGTATACTGATTCGGATTTCCAATCAGACAGAGATTCTAGAAAGTCTACCTCAGGTAATGTGTTTACTCTTGGAGGTGGAGCCATAAGTTGGAGGAGTATCAAGCAAACTTGTGTTGCTGATTCCACCATGGAAGCCGAATATGTGGCAGCCTCTGAGGCAGCCAAAGAGGCAGTTTGGCTCGGTAACTTCCTGAGAGAGTTGGGTGTGGTTCCTTCGATTCAAGCACCAATTACGCTTTACTGTGATAATAGTGGTGCAGTTGCAAATTCAAAGGAGCCACGAAGCCATAAGAGGGCAAAGCACATTGAGCGTAAATATCATTTAATTCGTGATATAGTGCAGAGAGGGGATGTAGTGGTCACCAAGATTGCGTCAGAGAACAACTTGGCAGATCCGTTTACTAAGAGCTTACCACAGAAGACTTTTGATAAGCATGTAGAAGGAATGAGTGTCAAAATTGTAGACGCATGGTTATTAGTCTAAGTGGGAGATTGTTAGAATATACTATAAGCCATGCGTATTGTTATAGTATTCTTTATGAACAATTATTTATTTACTTGTTTAAATTCAATAAAGTTTCATTTTAAATAGATCATGTGTTGGTTTGTGCGTCCATTGCTTACATAGTAGATGATTTAGTGTATAGAGTTTAGCTTATACACGGAAGATTAAATCATCGGTTCTTGTAAGACATAAAAGTTAATGTTCACAATCTAATGATGGAATTGGACAAATCATCGGAATGATTGTAGCACAAGATTAAATATAATTTATCTTGATTATGGGAATGGTTTAATTCCAACTTCTTGTGCTAGTACATTTTGTATGTATTGAACGGATCAAGTAGAGATGAGTATTTTATACTGACTTTATAAAATAATTTCTCTAGTCCATTTAATGTACTTATACTCTTAATCCTGATATAATTATTATTAGCTGTGTATGTCACTTGTTGTTTTGATTTATTAAAAGGTGAGATTCTTTCGCGAGTCAATAAGCCTGGTAAATTGGATAACAATGATATACATTGGCGAAGTAATAATTAGTTGATGGAATCCATGTCTCAATTTTGAGATTGATGTTACTCCTTTATGAAAGCTTATAAGTTTTCATGTGTAAACCCGGCCGGTGGATTTTGTATCCGACACATGAAATAAGTTAAGTGTAAGTCTAAAGGAAGTAATCAATAAATTAAATAGTCAGTAATTTAATTTGATTGATTAGTATCTGAATCTTAACATGGGGAGTTAAATAAGGTTTTATGGAAGAATTTAGAAATTGAACTAAGGAGTGCAATTACGAATTTTTAGTGGAATAATTCGTAATTTATTATGATGGAAATTAGTTTCAGAATTTCGAAATTAATATCATAATAGGAAGCCTTGTTAATTAAATTCTGTGGTCCCTACTGTGCCTAAATAATAGAAAATAGTGGAAACTGTTACTTAGTGGGAAAGAAAACGTGGAAACCGTCCCTTAGTGGGAGAAGGAAACCTAACAGGTTTTGAAAACGGTTTTGACCTAAAAAACGCAGCTATATATATGGATATAAGGGCTGGACGTTTTTTACATGATTCTGACTGCGGTTTCTACTAGAATTTTGCCCACCCAAAATTCTCTCTTTTTCGGTTATTGTTTGGGTAACACAGTAGAAGACTGTGGAAATCTGCTAGTGTGTTTTCAACTGAGGAACTGGAGAACGACCTAGATTTGTTGTGTTTACGCTTCAAGAGGTAATCCTAAAATCTCCATACGTGCTAGTTGTTTAGATTACACGTGAATAAGATTCTGTTATTGCTTCCGCTGTGGTATATATTCCATCATATGGTATCAGAGCTTACTCACGTCTAATTAAATAATTAGGATAAACCATAAGGATTAATATCATGTTCTATATGCAAGTTTTGAATTACATGCAAAGTTTGTTTTTCTGAAAACCTGCACTGTTTTTTTGGTGTGATTATCTGTTATGGGTTGTGTTGATTATTCTGAAAACTTGATGTATCCTTTTAATATTGGTGATGTTGAGTTAGAATAATCTGAAAACTGAATTTTATCATGTAAAACGGAAAAACACGTTTTGCTGAATTAGGGCAGAAAATCGGAGGTCAAAAAGTTGACGGACTCCGATTGACCTGAAACTTGGCAGGTCCATGCGAAACGGCCCAGTGAGCAATACTCATGGATTTTATGCATGACTGAAGTCGTTTTTTGGGCGTTCGGGGTCGTTTAGATGGTGTTTTTGCTGTTTTTCTAAAATTCTGAAATTTTTTTAGTTGTTTTTAATTCCAGAAATTTGGGGATCAATTCCCTTGGTCCCCGGGCTTAAAAAATCAGTGATATAATGTTTTTACACGTTGACGTAGGTCTTCTTCCATATCGGATAAAAATATTATGAATAATCACTATGTTATACTAGTCATTGATTATTTGTATTTACTCTCCATCTGAGTATGCATGTTGGTTCAACTCCATAGCACTGAGGGGAAACATAAATAGGCTGAAGGAAGCAGAGCTTATATGAAATGTTGTAATGTTGCCAAGACAAAGAGTGATTACTTGGCTGGCATATCAAGACAAACTAATGACTAAAGAAAGACTAATGAAGTCAAACATTCCTATAAATGGGGACATAAATTGCATACTGTGTGATTGTGGAGTAACTGAGACTCACCAACATCTATTTGTGGATTGTATCTGGACCCAGAATATAAGAGTGACACTGCTTAATTGGTCAGGAATAACCATCCCGTCCTATACTGTTAGCAGGAGTTGCAGTGGATCAAGAATAGGCACTGAAAGCAATTCAGGAAAGAAGTAACATTAACAATCATTGGGGCGATAATATACTACACTTGGCAAGCTCAAAATTGGAAGCATTTAAGGAAGATCAATGTAAATAATGCATTTATAGAGATACAAATTAAGAAGGAACTTAGGGAGAGGATTAGTATGTTAGTAGGATCTAGAAGAGCTAGAAATTTTCCAATTTTGATACAGAAGATATGTAGCTAGAGTATTTAAAACCGATAACAATTAGAGTTCCTTGTTATTGTTTGTTTTTTGAGAACTAGAGAGATTCTGATCCTACTGGATTGGAACAACTGGCTACTCTGAGTTTGTAAATTGTTTAGTTTGTTATGGTAATATTCATAGATTATTGCAAAAAAAAAAAATTAAGAATGGAGAAATCTCATTAACATCCTACAACACTCTCCTATTGGAAGAGTATATTACTAATAGATTATACTCCCCCTTCTACCAATACTAATGTATATGACTCATTTTCATTTTAAAGCAACATACAGTATTTGACATTATTCTACTCGTAATATTTAATTCTTTTTGTCCTCGTTTAAAGGTCTAGAAACACCCATTAAAAAGATTATTTAACAGCATTAATCATAAAAGTTATTTGACTAAATTACCTTTTATCTCTTCAAAATGAGTAATAAGCATTGGAAATTTTTAGAAAATTGTATAAATCATTTATTGGAGTAGATTTGATAGAAAAAAACCCCACTTAATTCCTCGGTTTTCTAAAGCGACACTTATTTTGAAACAATATTTTTAGGGCTAAAATGACATTTGAAGATTATTATTTGATTAACTTTCACTACAAAACTTTTGCCTATTATCTTAATATAATAATATATACCCCCCTCCCCTCCCCCCACCCATTGCTAATACTGTAGTTTAAAGTGGAATATAGCTTCTGTTGGCAAGTTACTATGGTAGGTGGCAACTAAAAAGGATGTACTATGGGTGAAATGGGTCAATGAAGTCTATATGAAGTCTAATCACAATATCTGGGATCACCAACCCCCACAGGATTGTAGCTGGTATTGGAAAAAACTAAATGCTCTGAATGAGATCATGGCAAAATGGTATACTAGAGGAGTTTACCAACTGACCACTAGTGGTTTGTATTCAGTGTCTAGCAACTCCATAGCACTGAGGGAAAACATAAATAGGCTAAGGGAAGCAAAGCTTAAATGAAATGTTGTAATGTTGCCAAGACAAAGAGTGACTACTTGGCTGGCATATCAAGACAAACTAATGACTAAAGAAAGACTGATGAAGTCAAACATTCCTATAAATGGGGACATAAATTGCATACTGTGTGATTGTGGAGTACCTGAGACTCACCAACATCTATTTGTGGAATGTATCTGGACCCAGAATATAAGAGTGACATTGCTTAATTGGTCAGGAATAACTATCCCGTCCTATACTGTTAGCAGGAGTTGCAGTGGATCAAGAATAAGCACTGAAAGCAATTCAGGAAAGAAGTAACATCAACAATCATTGGGGCGATAATATACTACACTTGGCAAGCTCAGAATTGGAAGCATTTAAGGAAGATCAATGTAAATAATGCATTTATAGAGATACAAATTAAGAAGGAACTTATGGAGAGGATTAGTATGTTAGTAGGACCTAGAAGAGTTAGAAATTTCCCAATTTTGATACAGAGGATATGTAGCTAGAGTATTTAAAACTGATAACAATTAGAGTTCCTTGTTATTGTTTGTTTTTTGAGAACTAGAGAGATTCTGATCCTAGTGGATTGGAACAACTGGCTGCTCTGAGTTTGTAAATCGTTTAGTTTGTTATGGTAATATTCATAGATTATTGCAAAAAAAAATTAAGAATGGAGAAATCTCATTAACATCCTACCACACTCTTGTATTGGAAGAGTATATTACTAATAGATTATACTCCCCCTTCTACCAATACTAATATATATGACTCATTTTCATTTTAAAGCAACATACAGTGTTTGACATCATTCTACTAGTAATATTTAATTCCTCCTGTCCTCATTTAAAGGTTTAGAAACACCCATTAAAAAGATTATTTAACAACATTAATCATAAAAGTTAGTTGACTAAATTACCTTTTATCTCTCTTCAAAATGTGTAATAAGCGTTGGGAATTTTTAGAAAATTGTATAAATCATTTATTGGAGTAGATTTGATAGAAAAAAAACCCACTTAATTCCTCGGTTTTCTAAAGCGACACTTATTTTGAAACAATATTTTTAGGGCTAAAATGACATTTGAAGAGTATTATTTGATTAACTTTCACTATAAAACTTTTGCCTATTATCTTAATATAATAATATATACCCCCTCTCCTCCCCCCACCCATTGCTAATACTGTAGTTTAAGGTGGGATAGAGGGACCTAAAATTTGTTTCTCAAACAAAAAGGTTCAAGCTATGGCAGAAGCTCCTATGCCTTATACTCCTTCATCACCTTCTTCTCCAAAACAATCAAACTTACCCACTTTCTTCATTGTCGGAATAGCAGCTGTCTTACTTGGCCTCTACAATCTCCTTATCGTTCGATGGTGCAACGAAAATAACCACACGAATGATCAGTCTACTGAACAAATATCTAGCCATGTTTCTCTAGATAACCTTAATGTGAACTTAATGTCCAGTTTCAGGTACAAGAAAGAAGGAGTTGAAGTTGGAGGAAATGATCATGAGAAGAATAATGATGATATTGAGTGTTCTGTGTGTTTATCAGATTTTAAAGAAGGGGAAGATGTAAAGCAACTTCCAAGATGCAACCACTCTTTTCATGCTTCTTGTATTGATGTGGCTTTATTCTCACTTGGATTGCCCTATGTGTCGTTCTCCGGTGGAGCTGCCGGTGCTTCACCGGAGTAGTTTCACACGACAAGAGGAGAATTTTAGAGAAGGAATTGTAGTTCAAGGCAATTCAGTTTAGTGTTTCTGATTAGTTTTTTGTTTATAGGAAAACTAAGTTTTTGCATGAAGAGTTCCGTTGATCCCAGATGGGGTGGGGTAATTGCAAGGCTTGAAATCCTACGGAAAATATTAAAAACTATTTCATGGAAAATTTACTACCTTCTATCAACATAGGATTGCAAGGCTTGAAATCCTACAAAAACTTAGCCAAATAAGAAGAAACATGACCTAACTTCTTTTTTTTGGTTGTTGTCTTTGTTGTGATTTGAATCTTCATGTTCTCTACTTTCATGCATTTAATTGACAACCAGGCTACAAGCTTATGTGCTAGAACACAAAAATTTGGGAATCAGGCGGAATAGTTTTATATTCCTAAAACGCCAAAAAACGAGAAACGGTCATGGCGAAACGGTGACTATTGTTCCTTAGGTGTTGTTGGATGAGCCGACAAAATTTTAGGCGAACGTCTGGTCGCCCAGATGCATGTAGATGATGTGGACTATAACACATAAAACTTTAGAAATCGGACAAAATTTCAGTTTTATAGTCCTAAATGCCAAAAAACGAGGAACGATCATGGCGAAGCGGTGACTATTATTCCTTAGGTCATTTATGATGGACCGGTAAAATTTTACGCTATTCGGGTCCGGTCAATTGGATGCATGCAGATAGCGTGAGCTATAACATATAAAAATTTGGGAATTGGGCGAAATTCCAGTTTTATTGCCCTAAAACGCCAAAAACTAAAGAACGGTCATGACGAAGTAGTGACTATTGTTTTTTAGGTCATTTTTGATGGGTCGGCAAAATTAGGCGATTTAGATCTGGTCGCCTGGATGCATGCAGATGGCATGAGCTATAGCACACGAAAATATGGAAAATCGGGCGGAATTCTAGTTTTATGGCCCTAAAAAGCGAAAAAATAAGGAATAGTTATGGCAAGGCGCTGACAATTGTTCTTTAGGTCATTTTATGGGCCGACCAAATTTTAGGTGATTCCGGTCCGTTTGCCCGAATGCATGCAGATGGCGTAGGTTGTAGCATACGGAAATCTGGGAATCGGGTAGAAATTCTATTTTATGGCTCTAAGGAACAATAGTCATCGCAGTGGCTATTGCTTCTTAGGTCATTATTTATGAGCCAAACAAAATTTTAGGCGATTCAGGTCCGGTCACCCGTATGCATGCAGATAGGGTGGGCTATAACACACAAAAATCGGAGAATCGGGTGAAATTCCAATTTTATGGCCCTAAATTGCCAAGAAAGAGGAACGGTCATGGCAAAATGGTGGCTATTGCTCCTTCACTTTTTATGGGCCGTCCAAATTTTAGGCAATTCGGGTCTAGTCACCTGTATGCATGCAGATGGCGCGAGCTATTAGCATACGAAAATATGAGAATCGAGAGGCATTCTAGTTTTATGGCCCTAAGATGCAAAAGGAGGAACGGTCATGGCGAATCGGTGGCTATTGTACCTTAAGTCATTTTTGATAGGCCGGCAAAATTTTAAGCGATTCGGGTCTGGGCACTGGACCCATGCAGATGGTGTGGGTTATAGCACACGAAAATCTGGGAAATCAGGCAGAATTTCAGTTTTATAGCCCTAAATCACAAAAAAGAGTAACGGTCATGGCAAAGTGCTGGCTATTGTTTCTTAGGTCGTTTTTTATGGGCCGCTCAAATTTTAGGTAATTTGGATCCGGTCGTCCATATGCATGCATATGGCGCGAGCTATATCATACAAAAATCTGGAAATCAGGTGAAATTCCAGTTTTATGGCCTTAAAATGCCAAAATAGGAGGAACAGTCATGGCGAAGCGGTGACTATTGTTCCTTAGGTCATTTTTGGTGTCCGACAAAATTTTAGGCGATTCCGGTTTGGCCTCTTGGAGGCATGTAGATGGTGTGGGCTATAGTATACGAAATTCTGGAATCGGGTGGAATTCCATTTTTATGCCCTAAAACGCCAAAAAAGAGGAACAGTAATGGTGAAGCGGTGACTATTGTTCCTTAGGTCGTCTTTTATGGACCAACAAAATTTTAGGCGATTCGGGTCTGATAGCTCAAATACATGCGGACGGCGTGCGTTATAGCACACGAAAATCTGGGAATTTGGGGAATTCTAGTTTTATGACCCTAAAACGCCAAATAATGAGGAACAGTCATGGCGATGCGATAACTATTGTTCCTTAGGTCGTTTTTGATGGGCCGACAAAATTTTAGCGATTCGGGTCCCGTCGCCTGGATGCATGCAGATGGCGCGGCCTGGATGCATGCAGATGGCGATGCGATAACTATTGTTCCTTAGGTCGGTTTTGATGGGCCGACAAAATTTTAGCAATTCGGGTCCCGTCGCCTGGATGCATGCAGATGGCGCGAGCTATAGCATAGAAAATGTGGGAATCGGGGCAGAATTCCAATTTTATGGCCCTAAAACGCCAATAAACGAGGAACGGTCATGGCGAAGTGGTGGCTATTTTTCCTTCGGTCATTTTTTATGGGCCGCCCTTATTTTAGGCAATTTCGGTCAGGTCACCCGGATGCATGCAGATAGTGGGCTGTAACATACAAAAATCTGGAAATAGGGCGGAATTCTAGTTTTATGGCCCTAAAACGCCAAAAAAAGGAGGAACAGTCATGGCGAAGCGGTGATTATTGTACCTTAGGCCGTTTTTGGTGGGCGGACAAAATTTTAGACGATTAGGGTCCAGTCGCAGGATGCATACAGATGGTGTGTGCTATAACACATGAAAATCTGAGAATCTGGTAAAATTTCAATTTTGGCCCTAGAACTCTAAAAAATGAGGAACGGTCATAGCGAAGTGATGACTATTGTTCCTTAGATTTTTTTAATGGACCGACCAATTTTTAGGCGATTCGGGTCCCGTCGTCCGGATGCATGTAGATGGTGTGGGAGATAGCACATGACAACAACAACAACAACAACCCAGTGTAATCCCACAAGTGAGGTCTGAGGAGGGTAATATGTACGCAGACCTTACCTCTACCCCGAGGGGCAGAGAGGAGGGCGATAGCACATGAAAATCTAGAAATTAGGAGGAATTCCAGTTTTACGGCCCTAAAACGCCAAAAAATGAGGAACGGTCATGGAGAAATGGTAACCATTGTTCCTTAGGTCATTTTTTATGAGCCGGAAATAATTTAGGCAATTTGGGTCCGAGCGCTTGGATGTATGCTGGCCATGGGCTATAGCACACGAAAATTCAGGAATAGGGTAGAATTCCAGTTTTATGGTCCTAAAACGCCCAAAATGAGGAACGCTCATGGCAAAGCGGTGGCTATTATTCCTTGGGTCGTTTTTATGGGCATGCAATATTTTAGGCGATTCGGGTCAGGTCGTGCCGGATGCATGCAAATGGTATGGGCTATGAGCACACGAAAATCTGGAAATTGACCGAAATTCTAGTGGTATGGCCCTAAAACGCCAAAAATGAGGAACGGTGATGGCAAAACAATGACTATTGTTCCTTAGGTCATTTTTTATGGGCCGACAAAATTTTAGGCAATTCGGGTCCGGTCGCCTGAATATATTTGACGTGTGTTATAGCAGACGAAAATCTAGGAATCAGACGGAATTTCAATTTTATGGCCATAAAACGCCAAAAAATGAGGAACGATCATGACGAAGTGGTAGTTATTGTTAGGTCATTTTTGATGGGCCGACAATATTTTAGGCGATTTGCGTCCGATCGCCTGGATGCATACAAATGGTGTGGGCTATACACCATAGTTAATTATATTGTTTAGACTTTCTTTTAGCTAAGCCTATGTTGATCTCATTTCCATGATCATGTCCTTCTTGACCTAACCAATGTTAATAATTTCGAGGATATCTGTTAGTAGAGCCGTCAAAATGGACTTGGCCCGTGAGGCCAACCTAACCCAGCCTGCTACTTGGGCAGGGCTGGGTTGGATTTTTAGCCCATTTAAAACTGAAGCTTATAAGCCCAGCCAGGTTTGACTGAGGTTGGGTCTGGGCCGGCCCGTGGGCCAAAAATTAATTAAATTCAAATTTAAATATTTAAAAAAATTAAAAAGTAAAAAATATTAATTATAATCCCCATTTTCCAATCTTAGATTGCTCATTTATCCTTCCATATCAACTAGAATTTATATTTTTGACATGCATGTAGTATGACAAGATTAGTTTTTCTTTTGCTTAACTAATAACGAACTAGGAAAGTTTTAAGTGGCCAATAATAAGTTTGGTTACTTTAATATATTATTAATTATTAAATTGCTCTTCAGTATAGAAAAAGGTCAAGTTTTAATACCCAAAGAAAATTGACAACACTAGCAAATTTCATGAATTTTAAAAATTTATGTACTATAACGATGAAATCAACAAATAATGTTAAACCTAAATTAAAAAACCTTAACATATAAACTTATTGATGCAATTCCTGAACCCAAGAAAAGTGAAAGAAAAGTACTAAAAAAATATTCATATAACGTTAAAAAAAGAAGAGCTAGAGATATAAAGAATTTGCATTTCAATTACGAGATTCCTTATCAAATATCAAGATTCTTGTACACTCTAAATAAACAGAAGTCATTCATATGATTAAGAGATTATGTTACGAAAAAATATCTAAAGATTTGAAACAATATTTTTTTCTAAAAAAATTGAAGGGTCGGTCCGCCCTAGCCCGCGATCCTCTTAGGGCTGGGCTAGCCATTTTAAGGCCCATATAGATGGAGGGCCGGCCCACCCTAACCCACCAAATTTAAAAGCCCACGAGGCTTGGGTTGGGTTGGACTGGACTAACCCATTTTGACAGCTCTACGTGTTTGAAAAAATTAAAGGATGTTCACTAAACTTCTGATATCATTGAAATCTCTTAGATATGTTTACTTTTTTTTCTTTTACAAGGAGCATTCCTAAGACTGTGTGATGATTCTGAAGTTTGCTCATATCAAATTGTCAAAAAGCTCATCAACCTGTTTGAGGGATGATGAAGGTGATGCCACAATTGAAGGAACCACCCCCTTCTTTTTTTAATCTCGTTGAAAGACTATACATCTATCATATCTCAATGCATTTCTTTAGACGAAGACTCCCATTTGTTTCTCCTTTCGGACGATGAATCTTTCTCAAAATATGAAGTGTGAATCAAACTCATATTTGAATTGAAATTGAGATACCGATGCAATTTCTTCCCTTCTGAATTAGATAGTCATATCTAAAAGAAGTTGACAACGGCGTCACATGAGCCTGACCAACCCAAAGGGCATGCAGCGAGTTCACTCTTTAATTTCCAGTTTAAGGGTGGTGACCGGAAAGGTGCTATCGGAGAATGAAAGATGTCAAAAAGCATCTTATGAAGCAAATGGCTTAGAAACTGATATAAAGCAAATTCTTAAGTGAGCATATCCTACTTGCCCTCTTCCCACAGTTTCAATAATTCAGTGACTGCCAAAAAAATAGGGGAAATTTCTCACATATTCCACTCAAAATCGTATATAACGGCTGTCTTACGGCCATAATACTTAAGCCCATATCTTTGTTTATTAAGCAATAACCTTTGCCAACTGTTAATTCCATTACTGTGTTTCATTAACAACCTAGCCATGCTGTTTCTAACTAGCAATGTTCCACTTATCGAGGGAATGAAAAAGATAGGCTCACGCAATATTCGGTGTTAAAATTCCCAAATCTGGAATGACAGGCGGCCAAAGCGCACCACGGATATGACAAAGAAGCACCCCTCAATCAATCAGAATCCAAACAGTAAAAGAGGAAATCTTTCTTTCTAATACAAAAACTTTACCGCGAACTTTTTCAATCATTCGTGTAACTAAGTACTATAATACAAATAGACTCAAGAATAAACAGAAAGCATCGGGCATGCTATGTGTTGCAATGACAGACCAGAATTTTCACAAATGTTACAAAGCCATATAAAGTTTCCATTCAATCTGTAAGCAATTTACATTTTCCTCAAATTGTCTAACCTTGCTTGCAGATCACTGTCTATCCCACCGTCGTCATGTTCACTTGCCTCAGCTTGTGCAACCTTGTTTTTCGCTGCTGGAGCAGCCACCGCAGAAGAAGGAGCATTGACAAGCTGCCATTAATTCAAGGACCATAAAATTAGCAGTACAAACATATGATAGATCCAAATAAGTGTGTAACGAAAGAGTGGTAAAATACCTCATTATTCATACTAATTCCAATCTCATCAAGGACCTGGTTCACCAACTCTTCAGTTTCTTCTTCTTCCTCATCCCCTTCCAAAGCATCATCGATGGCATCTCCCATCACCTCACTCACCATTTCCATCTTTTCATTTTGCATCTCAAATTCTTGCATTATTCTCTGCAATGCCGGCAAATTCATCTGCCTGTTCATCTGTCCCATTGCCTTTGTAACACCTTTCATTGCTTCACCCATTGCTTGTGTTGATTTTAAAGTCTGATATCAATGATAATATTTGGGTATTAAGAAAAGAAAGAGTTAGCAAACCATTCATTCTTCGGACAACCAAATATGTTTAAGTGAAATCGACTCTGTTAAGATCTCTTAGTCAATCATTCACACAGCATAATGATTTCCATCAACCAATTTGCCTGTAGCTAGATATTCCGAACGACAAGAGAAGATACCATATTATCAGGACATCTCAATTCCTTTGCAACACAAAAAGAACACTTTTTGCTTCCTTTCCAAAGATAGATACTCTCTTTTATTCTTCTACTTCCATGTTTTTAGCTTTTCATTCTTTCTCTCTTTCATTTCTTTTTCTTTTTCGCTCTGAGCCGGGGGTAGGGGTGGAGCAATCAAACTTTAATGATTTCAGTGTAGATAGACAACCCAGTGGTCAGGCATGCAAAGGACTAGTTTATCAACCTTTTTTTTTTTTGGAAAGAAATGAATTTATCAACTTCCAGTATATAGAATTATTATGTGCAAATTTTTGTATCGATGCTCCTTCACCACAAAGGCAAAGGAGCAGATTTCATCTAGCTTCATACAAATGAACCAATGGAGACACATTTAAAATTGTCCATGAGCATGTGAAGGAAATTTATTGTTAAGGTTGCAGAATTTACTCAAGGGGAAGGGCAGGAAGAAATCAAGGATACTATTACGCAAATATTAAGTTTTGCGAACAACGTCCCACAATGACAGTGGTTATATTCTCAAGAAAGATTAATACTTTTCAAGAAGTAAAACAATAGCAATAGCTACAGCAGCAACAAAAGCTGACAAAAATGTTAATGATAATGATCATGTCCATAACTACCTGTATTCTGAGGGAGACACCTTGAAGTTGGGACTTAAGCTTGTAAAATTTTTCAACCTGATGCCTTGTCCTGATAAGATCTTTTGCCATCACCTTTACAGCACCCTAGAATCAAAAGAACTTCAAATCACAAACGGGCTTAAGCATTGTTATAAATCCTATCTCCTTGCACTATCTATAGCATAATACTATACCGACTCAAAAACAGGAGTAAATAGCTTAGTGTCTTTTTCCAGGACTCGATGCACTCGCACTAACTCTATACAGTAATTATTTGCATATGATTGTAAACTCTACTATACCAATAGATTTTCTGTTCAACTAATTGACCCACATCTAAATTAGAAACCTAAGCGCTGGGTTTTTTTCGCGGTTCGTCTCTGAGCAATGTTTGATTAACTAGAGAATAGGCCCTCTTCAGCACTTCATTAATGGTATGACTGATGTTTACTATTAGTTCAAGCAACCTACAATACCAATAACAAAATTGAAGGATAGGCTCCTCCATCATAGAATAATCCACCTCTAAAAATAAAAAAGATGGAGAAGTACTCCTTACTAAGACAGTGGGGCTAAGATCCAGAGAGAAGACCTACCATCTGCCCTTGCTTTGCACTTTTCTTTATCTCTGCAATTAGCTTCTTCTCTTGTGTTTGTAGCCCCTGTCGCTCCCTTTCTATTTCTCGGATAGATTTATCAAGCATACGCTTATTTTCACGCAGGAGCTCTGTAAATGAAATAAAACATTAAAAAATCTGCAAAGATAGGAAAAGCTAACAACAATCACATTCCGTCAAGTTCCACAAGGATATCACAGAGCATTATCATGCACCAGTTTACTTAAGAAACAATAAAGGGGGAAATTAACAGCTAAAATCCATAAAACTGAGAATCAGCAAGTAAAACTGTAAAATACCAAGAAAAAGTTGTATTATTTTCTAAGAACTATAGCAAAATCAGTTTTCTATAAAAGAAACAGAGCCATGTTAAATTTAATAATAAACTAAAAAAGATAAGTGAATAGACAAATAGCACCATTACAACATGCAAAGACTTCTTAAAACTTCAAGAGAGGTATAGAAAAGTTAAAAATTTCAAAAAAGAATTAAAAGTTCTCTAAGCGATCCAAAAGAAATAATGGTAAATTTTCCAACAACAATGGATTACCCATCTCCCAGTGTATTACAATTTTTAAAAGAAAGGAAAAACGAAAAGGTCCGAGAGATAAATTCCCTGGTAACTATTCCAGCACAAACAATGTTACGAGTCAAACTCTGATCAAATTCATAAACCCCAAAATACAACTCAATTCTGATATATTGAGACTTCTACAAAACATGTAAGGTAAAATAATGATACATTCAGACATTAAAGGACTCGTAAAAAAATATCTGTAGAGGTATGATTTGGGATATGGACTCGCAACCTTGCTCTGATAAATAAGTAAGTATACCAGACATACAAACATAAAATTGACCTAGTTTATGAGATCAATTTCCTACACAAAAAGGTGACTTTTCCAAAAGAAGTGGGCACATACACAGAACAAAGCACTGAACTTATCTGAATCAAGTTAGTTTTTCTTTTTTCCATTTTTTGGGTGTCAACTTATTCTAGCGTTTGTATTTGAACAAGACCAACACAAAGTTGGGGTTTTACTGGTTAAGCTTTAACAGTAGAAAATACAAATCGATTATAAGAAAATCAACCTTTTCCCTTTCTTGGCCTTTTTGCTAAGATCAAGTGTAGTATTTGTCCTTATCAGTTTAATATCCGTTGGATGTTGTGTCACGTGATATTCACTTATATTATGGGAAAAACAAGCTTTAAATATTTTAATGGAGCAGTAAAGAGATGCTCCAAAAAACCTGCTTGATCAGCAAAATAGAAATTTAGAATTTACATAATAATGGAGGACTAAAGATTGGATCACGATACTCTCATCCTCAAACACCATTTGAAGAATGCTAAAACCAAAAAAAAATAAAAAATTACCGAACCTAAGGTGGCCAAAGCCAAATCTTTGCCATCAATCTAGCAAACTTCAAAATTTGAACATCCTAAATAAGTTATTCATTATCCTAAGTCCACTTATGCATCATCCGCTTTCCCTAAAACTTTTTCTATAATTTAGAATAGTGGGGTTTGGACCAGTTTGCGTGTACCTCGACTATTCCACCGGGTACTTGCTACCTTCCACCAGCACAGGTACCGGCTAATTCTAACAAACAAGGCTTAAGCAAATGGCTAATTCTAACAAAGCACGTTTGCACGTGCTTCATCCCCCTCCACAACCTTGACCCCCTCTCCCCGTACATCTGCCCTCTTAAACTTAACTAAGCAAAAGCATCAAAACCAGAAACCTAATTTCGCATGAGATAGAGATTCTACAATTACAAATCAATGATGAAAGGTCAATCATACTGAATTTAACAAATTTACTCAATTCCAGGTGATCGCGCATCAATTCAAATAGATCGCTAAATACATCACGAAATAGAAAATTTTAAACCGCAAATAAATCATTAAAATAGCAGTAAAAATCAATTGGATTAAAATCAAGCAGATATTTTTTATTTGAAAAAAAAAGGTACCTGCAGGAGTTTTTCTCTTTCCGAATAGGAAACTCATCTTGATCGATCGATCGGTCGGTAGAATAATCAATTGCTTTCGATTGAATAATTATTCTTCTAGTTATCTTCTTCTCTATCTGAAAAGGAATGATATTTTGAAGGAGAAAAAGAGTGGGTTTAGGCTTAAGGAAGAGTCAAGTACTACGCGGCAAGAGTGGTTGGCGAATCCAATTCCGCAACACGGCGAAGTTAAGAGTCCCAAAAGGAACTTTCCGTTAGGAGATGGGCTTCGGGTTTGATCTTACATAGGTTGGCCTCTTTAATTGGACTCCGAGTCAGCCCATTATATTGTAAAAATTGCACGGGCGTCCTATTTGATCGTCCCCATTTAATCTATACATATTTTTTTTTAAAAGTTTTAACTTGTACTTATTTTTTGAACAACTTCAGCCCCCGTTCTCCTCCTTCTTTTTCTTAAGATATTTACAGTACGATAACACAGGTTAGCATCTGGTCTTCATTGTTATGACTTATCAATAACAATGAATCAACTAACATAAGCTGCACGACTTTTTTTATTTTTTTCGCATTTTTGATGTAATATTTTTTCCTTTGAAACAAATAAATTGATCTGTGGGGTTAAAGTAATAGTTTCACTTTATATCACTTAAACTTTATGATTATTTGATTTATTTCCATTGAAGGCGTCTTTTTCTAATGTAATTACTGACCTGCTCCATAAAAACGTTCAAAAAGAAGAAGAAAAATAAAGATCCAATATAGTGATTGTATGGGTCAAAAAACTATATAAGCTTTTTTGTTACGTCCCGCAATATTACGCCGATGTTATGCTCTACAGTATTACATTATAGTGATGTTAAGCTTTGCATTATTAAGTTACAATAGTGATGTCACATCTCACAGTACTACATTACGACGATGTTTCACCCTGTAGTATTGTACGTTGAATTTGTCGTAAGGTAATTGACATCAGTCCAAGGAAAATATTATTCGGAGATTATAAGGATTATACTATTTCAAACAAGTAAAAAGTAAATTCGTGAAGGTGAGAGGGGAAGCAAGTCGAAGGAAATAAATTTTCGTCCAAGTTTGGCATTTGGGATAAAATACGGGTCGAACGATAATACTCGATATTTACGGACTGGTACCACACAAGGTACCATATGACCATATAATAGGATGTATACAGTGTATTAAAAATAAGTAAAATTTTTAGTAAATTGAAATAATTGTTAATTATGCGGGTAGTTTATTAATTACCGGGTAACGAAATATATTACCTAATCAAATTAATTAATTGTTGGATAAGACCAAAATTCCACGTGGCATCAAACCACTATACCAACCGTATGACTCTTAGTCATAATTCATGACTAAGAGTCATTTTGTAAATAGGTGGCAAGTCTTAAAGACAAGTGGGTATCTTAAGAATGTTTTAGGAACATTTTTAATAGGTGACAACCATATATAAACTTTAGTTAGTCTCAAGAATGCTTGTAGTCTATATTGGTAATCTACAGTTCTAGTGTGCATTGCTATTAGTTAAGGTTTGTCAATATTATAAATATGAGAATATGAGAATGGAAAATCATACCTTCATTCTCAAGAACGTGATTAGCTCAAGTTTTTAATAGTAACGTGAGGCATCTATGATAAATTAAGGATGGTTATATTCAGCAAGTAATGGATCTTAAGCAAAATTTCATACGAAATTATACTATGTAATAGCAACGGGATTTTGCGCTTCTAAAGGAGTACGGTGCTATCCTTCTCAAGAATATCATACGAATTATCCTCTATTTCAATCTCGTTGTTACATGTTTGTCACAATCAATGTGTGTTGGAGGGATTGTCAAGAGAATCGGTTCAGGTATGTTAAGGCTAAGCTCTTCTTTCATTTGGCATGATCTCGTAATTACACAAGTTTGATAACGAGTCATAAAGAAAAATTCATATCCCGCAAATTACGTATATTTTGGTAGTCTCGCAAATTACGTATATTTTTCTAGTTTGTAAATTACGATATTCTCATTATCGGGACTTCATATTCAATTGAGTATTTCCTTCTTTCGGGCAAGAGAGCAGAGAGTTTACATATGTACAGTATTAAAAGTATTTTCATTACCATCGAGCTATAATCGATGGGCAGACTCCTATTGGGCAACCTCTGATCAGATGGTAAGTTATATACCGAGCCTACTGTGGCCGCGCGCTTATGAGCGAGCCCAGTTGGTCGAGATACAGAGCTTAGTATGGTCGAGCTCCTATGAGCGAGCCTACTACGGCAAAGCAGTTTTATATATATATATATATATATATATATATATACACACACCGAGCCTTATAGGGCCGGATAACTATTTTATTCACTATATTGAGAGAGTTGAGTCAGTATAAGTAGATGAGCATATCTTCAGATTTTCTTTGACTCCCAGTTATTTTCAGTTATTATATTATCAGTTCAGTTTTAGCTTCAGTATCTTGCCTTACATACTCGGTACATTATTTCGTACTGACGTCCCTTTTGCCTGGGGACGCTGTGTTTTATGCCCGCGGGTTCTGATAGACAAGTCGAGAGCCCTCCAAGTAGGCTATCAGCTTAGTGGAAGATGTTGGTGCGCTCCATTTGATTTCGGAGTTGCTTGTTTGGTTAGTATAATTTAGACGTATATTGTTTGGTATGGCGGGACTCTGTCCCGACCTTTATGATATTTATGTACTCTTAGAGGCTTGTAGACATATGTCGTGTACGTGAAAGATTGTACGACCTTGTCGGCCTATGTTTTGAGTTTATAAATGATTATGTTGGCCTATTAGGCCCGTATGTCACATGTATATAATGATGTAATAAGAAAGATACGTTACGTTGGTGCTTGATTGAGTAAAGTGATGGATGCCCATCGCGGCCCATCGGTTTGGATCGTGATAAAAGTGGTATCAGAGCAGTTCTGTCCTAGGGAGTCTACAAGCCGTGTCTAGTAGAGTCTTGTTTATGAGTGTGTCGTGCACCACACTTACAAGTATGAGGCTACAGGGCATTTAGGACTGTCACTCTTTCTTCTTACTCTAGATCGTGTGGTAGAGCTCACTTATAAGAATTCAAGTCCCGAACTTCTATTCGTAATAAGACGATGCTTACATTCAGAAAGTCGAAATCGATAAGAGATACAGTTGTGGAATTATTTGTTTAGAGGAACTCGATTTTGCATCTTGCTTATGATAAGTAAATGTGAGGTCTTTAGCAAATCATGGGTGTACTGAAAAGTGTAAGCCTCTTGATAAGGGACCTTAAGGCAAGAATATTTATCCACCTTTATGGTAGACAATGCTTTTAAGAAGTAAAAGAAGCAAGGTGAAGAAAGGTACGAGGCACCCAGTTAATGAAGATTATCGGTATTACAGTTCCAGCAGAAAAATATAAGCACTACGAGTTGCCCTCAACAGTAACAGAGGTATGTACAATTGGCTGTACCCATCTCAGTTATGCCCTATGGGGGCTAACAGGTGTAGTTTAAGAAAAGGACAGAACATCAGGACCTGGCTGGGGTTAGAGTAAACTAAAATGGTGAATGGATTGTTTGTGTTAGTAGACATTTCCAAAGGATATTGCAAATGTGCTAATAGATCTCCGTGTGAGACACCCAGATTGTGCACACGCATAGTACAGCTAGATACAAGTACTACAATGATAGGAACTAGAAACCTTGAAGGGATAAAAATTGCATTAGTATGGCTTCAGTCCCTAGTAGAGGGAGAACGTTAGGCAACTCGAAGAGCCAATGGATGGAGCCAGGGAGCTAAGAGTAAAGGAATATCTTGTTCGTGTTTTCAGAATGAAGTGATAGACATAAATGTTAGTAGGATATAAGAAGAGAGCTAATGAAACATTAAGAGTAAGATGTGATATATAGATGACAACGGTAGTTCAAAAATATGACAGTATTACAGAGTTTATAGTCACGTGAAGGAAATGATAAGAGGTGACAGGCCTTGAGACAACAAAAAATATAGGCCATAAAGTCATATCTTCCTTTCGAGAAATAAGTCTGTGACTCCAATGCGACTACCAGAAGGAAAAGTTAGACCCCAGGATAATAAAAATCAGTATGGGCTAGTGAACAAGATAAACTAAACATGAATTAGAGGTTGAGTGAGGTTATAATGATCGACATCATGAGAATTTCAAATTTTGTTCCGGCAATAACATAATGAACAATAGAAGAAGATTCAGGAGAAATTCGGAGAATGGTCATTCAGGAAGACGCTTCCCTAAAGCAAGCAATGTGAGCAAAGTTAAGCTTAAGGGACTGTATGTACCAGTTACATTAAGTGTCACCTTTGCGAGTGAGGAATTTTGTTATCCTTGGTACAGAAGGATTATCGCAAGGCGAGTAAGGGTCATCAACGCTATGAAAAGATGCCAGAGATGAAAAGGTAAGACATCTATACGTATATCATCATAGCACTAAATCTTAGTACTCCCCTAAAGGGGGGAGAATATGGAGTGATGTGGCATTAAGACAAAATTAAGTTGTTCTAGTAACTATGGAATGGTAAAGGAAGAGTGCGATAAAAATAAGAAAGTAATGAGATTGCACTTATCCGAATCCTACAGATATGCTATGATTCCAAAACGTTATGTAAGCACGATGTCAGAAAAAGGAAGTAAGGGTTCCTACCCGAAAAGTTATTATTAGATAAGGAGCCAGTACATAAGGTAAGTTAAGACAGGGGAATAACCCAAGAAAGATTACACAGAATATGATATGATAATGGGCCAATGAGTAATTAGTAGTTGATGCAGGAATAGCCTAGTCATGACTAGATAAGAAGTTACGGATAGACTAACAGATCATGCAAGATGAATGTAGTAAACCCTAACATGGAGAATTCAACCTCGCAGTAATATCATTATAATACTTGAGATATATTCAAATAAGAGTCGGGGTGGTTAAAGGTATCGTATGTCTGTTATGGGGATAAAGAAAGTGCTACTGGAAAGGCAATCAAAATATCAGTTCAGAAGCAACCCTACAAGCACAAGGGCATGGAGGTAAGCGACTACGGACAATTTTAGGCAAGGAAGGACATCAAAAGGTCTGTAATACGCTCACGGCTTTACGAGGGTCAATGGTTCTCCCTAAGTACTAGAAAGAGAGACTAGCTGAGGAAATAAGGAAGAAGGCTTCAACCTAAGCTGGGTAACCTAAGGAGGAAATGGTCTTATAACGACAGTCTCACAACAACATTGTATGCACTCCAAAATAAAATGACACCTACTGTGGCTAAGTAACGAGAAGTAAAATCAGAAGTGATATTCAAGATCATATGAGTTCTATGAAATTCCAATATGCGTGGACACCAAGATAAGCTATGTATGCACGCAAGAAGGGGGCAGAAAGACCAAGAAAAGTAATTGCTTACGTTTGAAGAAGGCTGAGATGGAACAAAAAGAATTATTCAATTTAGATCCAGAGTTAGTTACGTTATGAACGCACTTAAGAGTTTGGAGTTTTATACATGCAGCATATACAGCCGTAGAAAATTCCGGTATAAGTTAAAAGAAAGAATTGAACCCAGGTCATAGACAAAGGACTGTATTATGGATATTCCTCAGCACCTATAAAAGGCTAAATGTAATAACTAATACCATGAACCGTATATTGGTAGGTAGCTTAAGCCAGAATAAAGGTTGATCAGAAGAAGGAGGAAACTAAAGAGATATATCAACGAAGTAAATCAGGAATCTGATTATTGGACCCTGAAAATTATAGAAATCGTGATTGAGAACATTGTAGAATCACTCTTACTATCAAAGGTACACGAGAGATAATGCAATAGCCATATTCTATAATGACTCTACGATAAAGCCAGTCAGAGGTGTCCCAACCTCATAAGAAGTTAGTATGAAGCTCTCACGAGATTGTGTAAAAAGGTGCATGTATTATAATAGAAGTTCAAGACGTGGATGTGAATTATATCTATGAGGATGGAAGGTCATGAAAGAGATAGAAGATATGATGTGAGGCCTTAAGGAAAGTAAGGTAAAGGTGAACAATGAACGAGATACTCAAAAGCAGAAGGTTGAGAATATTCCATACTTAGAAGGCTAGAAGTGCGGGGATTCAATATCCAGGAATGATAGCAGCGACATTAGTAGCATATCTTCTAGCCTATGGTCTAGGTATCGAAAAAGCCTGATTATGAGAGTAAAGACTAGTTAGAGACGATGTGATGTCTCGCTTGATGTTCTAGAACAACATAAGGAAATTTATGGTGCAATCAAGTTGAAGGAAGTCCGCAAATAGTATAAATAGATTTGTATAGGTCCCAAGCTAAAGTATAGTAAAGCAACAAAGTTTTATGACAGGAGCAAGAACGAGAAAGGGCGAGTGAGATGGTTACGAGAACGGATAAGTCCTCGGGATTAGAACCCATGAAAACAAGAAAGCTAATGGTTTCTCTAAGTTATAGAAAGTCCAGTATAACCTAAATAAACTCAAAGGAGTCTAAGACTAATAACATTCAGAAGAGACGGAATGCTGCCCTATTAATAGAATAAGGGTGTAATTACTACAAACAAAAAAATAATGATTGGGCCTTCGATTGAGTAACGATCTGATGAATAAAAGAAAGGGATATCATGAATTGGACATGATTAAATTACACCACGCAAGGTGAATCACATTGGGAGGCCTGAGATACGGTTATGAAAGTAGGGTATAGCAACGGGTGGATCAATCTAATCATTTCAGATGTTCTCTGATAAAACGTGAATCCTAGCAGCAATATTACATAAAAGGTTAAGTTATCAGGGGTGGATTATGGATCAAAATTGAGGCGAATCAACAATGGATGGATAAAAGTTATAAAGTATGAGAGGAGATTAGGTCGTCATTCTTAAGATAAACAGTAATGTGGAAGCATTAGAGGAATAGATTTATACGTATGGGATAAGCAATGAAAGTAACCTGGGATTTGGTAGCAGACCTCAATAAGAGAGATTGAGGTAAGAGTTATGGTATAGTATGACCTATGTAGATGCAGTAAAGTCATACGAATGGATAACCAGGTCTATAAAATAAGATATAACAATATTCGTAAGTTCGATAAAATACCAAGTAAAGGACTTCAGGATTGGCTAAAAGCTGGAGAAAAAAGGAGAGGAGAGTCACATAGGCACACTTACAAGGTCAGTATCGTAGAAGCCACATGATGGAAGGTAGCAACAGTTACGAGATTGGAAGGAATTCGATCACAAATCATGGCGTGGAAAAAAGGCCTAAAGGGGGAAATACCCAGGACTTTGGAATTATTTACAGAATAGGCGCCTAGATGGCAAGGGAAGTTCTAAAGTATTCGGAAAATATAAGTTATGAAAATGATAAGTGCATCACTCAACATTCGAGGACGAATGTTCCAAAGGGGGAAATAATATTACGCCTCGCAGTATTATGTCGATATTACGCTCTACAGTATTATATTACGGTGATGTTACGCTTTGCAGTATTAAGTTACGACAGTGTTGCACCCAGCAGTATTACATTACAGTGATGTCAATTTTCGCAGTACTACATTACGACGATGTTGCACCCTGTAGTATTGTACGTTGAATTTGTCGTAAGGTAATTAACATCAGTCCAAGGAAAAGATTATTTGGAGATTATAAGGATTATACTATTTCAAACAAGTAAAAAGTAAATTCGTGAAGGTGAGAGGGGAAGCAAGTCAAAGGAAATAAATTTTCGTCCAAGTTTGGCATTTGGGATAAAATACGGGTCGAGCGATAATACTCGATATTTACAGACTAGTACCATACAAGGTACCATATGACCATGATAATATGATGTATAAAGTGTATTAAAAATAAGTAAAATTTTAAGTAATTTGAAATAATTGTTAATTATGCGAGTAGTTGATTAATTACCGGGTAGCGAGATATTACCGAATCAAATTAATTAATTATTGGATAAGACCAAAATTCCACGTGGCATCAAGCCACTATACCAACCGTATGACTCTTAGTCATAATTCATGACTAAGAGTCATTTTGTAAATAGGTGGCAAGTCTTAAAGACAAGTGGGTATTTTAAGAATGTTTTAGGAATATTTTTAATAGGTGACAACCGTATATAAACTTTAGTTAGTCTAATGAATGCTTGTAGTCTATATTGGTAATCTACAGTTCTAGTGTGCATTGCTATTAGTTAAGGTTTGTCAATATTATAAATATGAGAATATGTTTATGGAAAATCATACCTTCATTCTCAAGAACGTGATTAGCTCAAGTTTTTAATAGTAACGTGAGGCATCTATGATAAATTAAGGATGGTTATATTCAGCAAGTAATGGATCTTAAGCACAATTTCATATGAAATTATACTGTGTAATAGCAATGGGATTTTGCGCTTCTAAGGGAGTACGGTGCTATCCTTCTCAACAATATCATACGGATTATCCCCTATTTCAATCTCACTGTTACATGTTTGTCACAATCAATGTATGTTGGAGGGATTGTCAAGAGAATCGGTTCAGGTATGTTAAGGCTAAGATCTTCTTTCATTTGGCATGATCTCGTAATTACACAAGTTTGATAACGAGTCATAAAGAAAAATTCATATCCCGAAATTTACGTATATTTTGCTAGTCTCGCAAATTACATATATTTTCCTAGTTTGTAAATTACGATATTCTCCTTATCGGGACTTTATATTCAATTGAGTATTTCCTTCTTTCGGGCAAGAGAGCAGAGAGTTTACATATGTACAATATTAAAAGTATTTTCATTACCATCGAGCTATAATCGATGGGTAGGCCTCTATTGGGCAACCTCTTATCAGATGGTAAGTTATATACCGAGCCTACTGTGGCCGAGCGCTTATGAGCGAACCCAGTTGGTCGAGATACAGAGCTTAGTATGGCCGAGCGCCTATGAGCGAGCCTACTACGGCAGAGCAGTTATATATATACACCGAGCCTTATAGGGTCGAACAGTTATTTTATTCACTATATTGAGAGAGTTGAGTCATTATCAGCAGATGAGCATATCTTCAGATTTTCTTTGACTCCCAGTTATTTTCAGTTATTATATTATTAGTTCAGTTTCAGCTTCAGTATCTTGCCTTACATACTCGGTACATTATTTCGTACTAACGTTCTTTTTGCTTAGGGACGCTGTATTTCATGCCCGCAGATTTTGATAGATAGGTCGAGAGCCCTCCAAGTAGGCTATCAGCTCAGCGGAAGATGTTGGTGCGCTCCATCTGCTTCGGAGTTGCTTGTTTGGTTAGTATGATTTAGACGTGTATTGTTTGGTATGGCGGGACTCTGTCCCGACCTTTATGACATTTATGTACTCTTAGAGGCTTGTAGACATATGTCTTGTATGTGAAAGATTGTACGACCTTGTCGGCCTATGTTTTGAGTTTATAAATGATTATTTTGGCCTATTAGGCCCGTAAGTCACATGTATATGATGATGTAATAAGAAAGATATGTTACATTGGTACTCAGTTGAGTAAGATATCGGGTGCCCGTCACGGCCCGTCGGTTTGGGTCGTGACACTTTTTCAAAAACTTCAGCTTATATAGTACTGAAGTTTTTACAAATGAACTAAATAACTTTAGCTCTTCTGCTGAAGTTTTTGAAAAAGCTTATACAGGAGGTCATCACTTGTTTTAGAAATAAATTCTGTGCTTCGAGGCTTTTAAAATCTCTTTCAGTATCACCTCGATTTGTGTGTGCAGTCCGAACGCATAGCCGGAAAGCCATTATGTGAAAATCTGTGAAAAATAATGAATTTTGACTTTAATATGAATTTAAGTTGACTTTGGTCAATATTTTGAGTAAACAGAGCCAGACCCATGATTTGACGGTCCCGGAGGGTCCGTAGGAAAATATGGTACTCGAGCATATGCCCGGAATCGAATTCCGAGGTCCAAAGCCCGAGAAATGAATTTTTAAAGAATATTGTTTTCTAGATTATTTATGAGTTTTTGGAAATAAAATGTGTTTAAAATTTGATGGTATCGGTCCCGTATTCTTGTTTTGGAGATCGGTACGGGTCTTATATATGATTTAAGTTGAGTCTGTGAAATTTGGTAAGAAACGGACTTGAAATGACGTGAATCGAGCGTATTTGAGAAAATTGGAAAATTTGAGGTTCTTAAGTAATTTCATGATTTTGATGTTAAATTCATAGTTTTTGATGTTATTTTGGCGATTTGATCGCACGAGTAAGTTCATATGATGTTTTTGAGTTAGTATGCATTTTTGGTTTGGAGCCCTAAGTGCTCGGGTGAGTTTCGGAAGGTTTTAAACTTAGAAAAAGTTGCTGGTTTTCAGTTTCTGGTGCACAGGGATTTTGTGCTTCGCGTTCGCGTGGCTTCACTCGCGAACGCGGAAGGCAATCTCCCTCAAGTGAAAATTTGTTCTTCGCGAACGCGGAGCTTGGGACGCGAACGCGAGGCTGTGGGGGGAATACCCTATGCGAACGCGTCCAGGCCCTCGCGAACGCGTAGGGTTAGTGGCCTGGGGGAGGGATTTCACACTTTACCTTACGCGAACGCGACCACCTGACCGCGAACGCGATGACTCTGGGAGCTAAAGCTTCGCAAACGCGATGGTCAGCTGGGCCTGACTCATTGCGAACGTGACAGGACTATCACGAACGCGATGAAGGCCTGCCTAGTGATTTTAAAATAGAAGAAAAAATGGCAGAACCCATTTACTTCATATTTTCGAAATTTGGGAGCATTGAGGCGACTTTTAAAGAACAATTTCTTCCCCAAAACATTGGTAAATGATTCTAAACCTTTTTCTTTCGATTTCCCATTGCATTTCATCAATTTTCATCCTAAAATATATGGTGTTTATGGTAGAAATTAAGAATTTGGGTAGAGTTAGGGTTTTTTGATTAATTGGGATTTAGACCTCATTTTGGGGTCGGATTTGGAAACTAATTGTATATTTGGGCTCGTGGGTGAATGGGTGATCAGATTTTGGTCCGAACCTCGAGTTTTGACCAAGCGGGCCCGGAGTCAATTTTTGACTCTTTGGGAAAAATGATAGAAAACCTATAATTAAGCATTGGGTATGAATTCTTTAGCTTTTATTGATGTTGTTAAATCAATTTGGACTAGGTACGAGTTGTTTGGAGGCGAATTCTAAAGGAAAAGCGGTGTTTGAGGCTTGAGTTGGCCGTGGAAGTTCGAGGTAAGTGTTTGGTCTAACCTTAGCTTGAGGGATTAGGAGTTGTGTCCTATTTGCTATGTGTTACTTGTTGAGTACAACGTATAGGCATAGTGACGAGCATCTATACGTTGGTGTCAAGCATGACCATGAGTCTTAAATTGAAACCGTTGTGTTCTTAATAAGTACTACGAATGCCTAAGTTGTTGATTCTCTGTGTTGAGCAAGAATTATGATTATTCTCGTGGAAATTGCTTATGGTTGGGTATTGGTGTTAGTTGAGATTTCTTTGTGAAGTTAGATGTTGGAACAAGTTTGGTTATAGCTGATTCCCTTGCCAGGACGTATTTACTTATACTATCGATTCTCTTGTCGGGATAGTGTTGTTTTCCTTATCGTTCCCTTGCCGGGACTCTTTTGTGATTGTTGTTGAATTGCATGATTTGGATCGGGTTGCACACCACAACAACATTATATTCGGATCGGGTTGCGTGCTGCAACAATATTATATTTGGATAGGTTTGCACGCCGCAACAACATTATACTTGGATCGGGTTGCACGCCGCAACAATATTATATTTGGATCGGGTTGCACGCCGCAACAATATTATGTTTGGATCGGGTTGCACGCCGCAACAGTGTTTTTATGATTTGGATCGAGTTGCGCGCCGCAACAATAGATAATAAAAGTGTTTATTGATTGGTTACGATTTCCTTATTCTTTGCTGTGAATTTTAAATTGTTCTTTATGCTGTTCTCTTAAATTACTGTTGGTAAATGATATTCCCCCGCAACATGTCCCCCTCCCATCTTTACTTGTTTATTTCTGTTTTATTTTCCGTTGTATATTATATAACTGCACACGTTTATTTGGTAGTCTGGTCCTAGCCTCATCACTACTTCACCGGGGTTAGGCCAGACAGTTCCCATCACATGGGGTCGATTGTGCTGATACTACACTCTGCACTGTGTGCAGATCTCGGAGCGGCAGTTTTTGGACCGTAGCTTTGGGTGGCTGCCTTTAATCTAGTCAGAGATTCCAAGGTAGTCCTGCAGGCGTCCGCAGGCCCCGGCGTTCTCTTCTATCTTTATATTCTGTTTTCGTTTACTTCAGAGACAGATATTATCTTTCTTTCCAAACAATTATTTATAGTATTCGTAGATGGTCCGTGATATGGTGACACCAGTCCCGGGTAGAGATGTACTTGGTATTATCGTACTTGTATTTGGCTAAGTTATCAGATTACGTCTTTCGCATGTCTTTAATTATAGTTAATATTTCACTATTGGTCGTATGTTGTTTTAAACAGTTAAAAAGGACTAAATAAGAGAGTTAATGAATCTATAATACTCGGCTTGCCTAGCTTTCACGAGTATGCGCCATCACAATTCCCAAGGGTAGGAAATCCGGGTCGTGACAAGTTGGTATCAGAGCTCTAGGTTACATAAGTCTCACAATTCACGGACAAGCTTAGTAGAGTCTGAGGGATCGGTACAGAGACGTCTGTATTTATCCCCAGAGGCTACAGAGTTAGGAAAAACTTCACATTTATTCTTTCCTGTTGTGCGGTTTGGTTTCTCAATGCTTATTGATTTTCTACTCTATTCTTTCACAGATGGCGAGAACACGCGCTTCCTCATCCATCGATCAGCAGCCCGAGCCCCCCAGCAGTAGCTCCTATGAGGGGCAGAGGGCGAGGCCGAGGTAGGGGCAGAGCTTAGCCCAAAGTAGCAGTGCTCGTGGCAGAGCCTCAGGTTGACTTTGATGATGAGGTTCCGACCCAGACAGTTCTGGTGGGCCCAGCTTAGGTTCTAGAGGGGTTTATTGCTACCCTAGTACTCCAAGATGCTCTGGTCCGTCTAGTGGGCTTTATGGAGAGTGTCACCCGGGCAAGTTTTCTTCCTATAGCACCAGCCGTCGCTCAGGCTGGAGGAGGAGCCCAGACTCCTGCTACTCGCACTCCGGAGCAGATGGCTCCCCAGTTTCAAACTCCAACAGCTCAGCCAGTTAGAGTAGTTCAGCCGGGTGTGGTAGCTTAGACCGGTGATGGAGCAGCTATGTTTGCCGATACTTTTTGGAGATTGGACAGGTTCATCAAGCTCTTCACTACTACTTTCAGCGGTGCATCTTCTGAGGATCCCCAGGATTATCTAGACAGCCGTTATGAGGTTCTCAGGAACATGGAGATAGTAGAGACCAATGGGGTCGACTTTGCTACTTTTCGTTTGTCTGGATCTGCCAAGACTTGATGGAGAGATTACTGTTTGGCTAGATCATCTGGATCACCAACTTTGACTTGGGAGCAGTTTACTCAGCTATTTCTGGAAAAGTTACTCCCTATCACTCAGAGAGAGATCTATCGGAGGTAGTTTGAGCGTCTCCAGCAGGGTTCTATGACCGTTACTCAGTATGAGACCAGATTCATCGACTTGGCCCGTCATGCTCTGATCATACTTCCCACCTAGAGAGAGAAGGTGAAGAGGTTCATTGAGGGACTTATTCAGCCGATTCGACTTCAGATGGATAAGGAGACAGGCAATGAGATTTCTTTTCAGGAGGCGGCCAATGTGGCCAGGAGAGTTGAGATGGTTCTATCGCAGGGGGTGGTCAGGGGTCTAACAAGAGGTCTCGTCATTCAGGCAGATTCAGTGGTGCCTCGTCTGGAGGCAGGGATTCGTATGGTAGAGGCCATCCTCCAAGGCCTTTTCAGTCAGCACTTCAGGTTTCTCATGGTGCTTCAGGTGGCCGTGGTTCTCATATGCAATATTCTGATCAGCATCCCTACAGTGCACCACCAGCTCCTATCAATGCACCGCCACTCTAGAGTTTTCGGGGTGGTCATTCAGGTCGCCGGGTTCAGTCTCAGTTTCCTCAGCCGTAGCATTCAGGTGGATGCTTTGAGTGCGGTGAGTATGGTCATATCCGGAGGGCTTGTCCGAGATTGGGGGGTACTCAATCGCAGTAGCAGGGTTCCCGTGCTATGGTTCAGGCGCCAGGTGTTCCACCGCCCGTTCCACCAGCTAGGGGTAGGGGTAGAGGTGCTAGAGGTGGAGGTAGAGGTATTAGAGGTGAAGGTCAGGAAGCTAGAGGTGGAGGCCAACCAATAGCAGGTCGTCCCAGAGATATAGTTTCGGGTGGTGGGGCCCAGCCCTGATGTTATGCTCTTCCAACTAGGCCTGAGGCTGAGGCTTCTGATGCAGTCATCACAGGAACCGTTCTGGTTTGCAGTAGAGATGCTTTAGTTCTATTTGATCTAGGGTCTACATACTCCTATGTGTCATCTTATTTTGCATCCTATTTGGTTATGCCTAGTGATTCCTTGAGTGCCCCTGTATATGTGTCTACACTGGTGGGTGATTCTATTATGGTAGATCAAGTCTATCATTCGTGTTTAGTTGTGATTGGGGGTCTCGAGACTCATGTAAATTTATTACTTCTAGACATGGTTGATTTTGATGTCATATTGGGGATGGAGTGGTTATCACCTTACCACTCTATCTTGGACTGTCATGCCAAGACTGTGACCTTAGCCTTACCGGGTTTACCTCGTTTAGAGTGGAGAGGGACTCCTGGTCATTCTACCCATAGTGTTATCTCTTATGTAAAGGCTCTACGTATGGTCGAAAAGGGGTGTTTGGCCTATTTGGCACATGTTCGTGATTCTAATGCCGAGGTTCCTTCTATTGATTCTGTGCCTGTTGTTCGTGAGTTCCCTGAGGTATTTCCTTCAGACTTGTTGGGTATGCCACCGACAGGGATATTGACTTCTGCATTGATTTGGCTCCGGGCACTCAGCCCATTTATATTCCTCCGTATTATATGGCCCCGCCTGAGTTGAAAGAATTGAAGGAGCAGCTGCAAGACTTGCTTGAGAAAGGCTTCATTAGACCTAGTGTCTCGCCTTGAGGTGCGCCGATGTTGTTTGTTAAGAAGAAGGATGGATCGATGCGAATGTGTATAGATTACCGGCAGTTGAACAACGCTACAATCAAGAATAAGTATCCATTGCCGAGGATTGATGATTTGTTTGATCAACTTTACGGTGCCAAGGTATTTTCAAAGATGGACTTGAGATCGGGCTACCATCAGTTGAGGATTAGGGCATACGATGTTCCTAAGACAACTTTCCGCACTCTGTACGGACATTATAAGTTCTTGGTGATGTCATTCGGGTTGACAAATGTCCTAACAGCTTTTATGGATTTGATGAACCAAATGTTCAGGCCTTACTTGGATTCGTTCGTGATAGTCTTCATTGATGATATTTTGATCTATTTCCGTAGCTGGGAGGAGCATGAGCAGCATCTGAGAGTGGTTCTTCAGACTTTGAGGGATAGTCAGTTGTATGCCAAGCTTTCAAAGTGTGAGTTCTGGTTGAGTTTAGTTGCATTCTTGGGTTATGTTGTATCAACAGAGGGTATTCAGGTTGATCCGAAGAAGATAGAGGCATTCAAGAACTAGCCTAGACCCGCATCAGCTCCAGAGATCCGGAGTTTCTTGGGTTTGGCAGGCTACTATCGTCGGTTTGTGGAGGGGTTTTCGTCTATTGCAGCCCCAATGACCAGGTTGACCCAGAAGAGTGCCCAATTCATGTGGTCAGATGAGTGTGAGGCGAGCTTTCAGAAGCTCAAGACAACTTTGACTATAACACCAGTGTTGGTTTTTCCTACAGGTTCAGGGCCATATACAGTTTATTGTGATGCATCTCGTATTGGACTTGGTGCGGTGTTGATGCAGGATGACAAGGTCATTGCCTATGCTTCGCGGCATTGAAGATTCATGAGAAGAACTATCCGGTTCATGATTTGGAGTTAGCAGCCATTGTTCACGCGTTGAAGATTTGGAGGCTTTATCTATATGGCATGGCATGTGAGGTGTTCACGGACCACAAGAGTCTGCAGTACTTGTTCAAGCAGAAGGATCTAAATTTGAGGCAGAGAAGGTGGTTGAAGCTATTGAAAGACTATGATATCACCATCTTATATCATCCAGGAAAGGCAAATGTGGTGGACGTGGCTTTGAGTAGGAAGTCAGCCAGTATGGGCAGTCTTGCTTATATTCCGGTCGGTGAGAGACTGTTTGCTTTGGATGTTCAGGCTTTGGCCAATCAATTCGAGGTTGGATAATTCTGAGCCCAGCCATGTGTTAGCTTGCAGAGTCGCTCGTTCTTCTTTATTAGAGCGTATCCAAGATCGGCAGTATGATGATCCTCATTTGTGTGTCCTCAAAGACACAGTGCAACACGGAGGTGCCAAGCAGGTTACCTTAGGAGATGATGGGGTTTTGAGATTGCATGGTCGAGTTTGTGTGCATAATGTGGATGGACTCCGAGAGTTGATTTTAGAGGAGGCCCATAGTTCCCGGTACTCTATTCATCATCTGGGCGCCGCTAAGATGTATTAGGATTTGCGGTAGCATTATTGGTGGAGGAGAATGAAGAAGGACATTGTTGCATATGTGGCTCGGTGTTTGAACTGTCAGCAGGTTAAGTACGAGCATTAGAGGCCCGGTGGTTTGTTCTAAAAGATTGAGATTCCTGAGTGGAAGTGGGAGCGTATCACTATGGACTTCGTTGTTGGACTCCCACGGACTTAAAGGAAGTTCTATGTTGTGTGGGTTATTATTGATAGGCTGACCAAGTCAGCCCATTTCATTCCTGTGGTAGTCTCCTATTCGTCCGAGAGGTTAGCTAAGATCTATATCCGAGAGATTGTTCGTCTTCATGGTGTGCCCGTGTCTATCATTTTGGATCGAGGTACGTAGTTTACCTCACATTTTCGGAGAGCAGGTCAGCGAGAGTTGGGCACACGGGTTGAGTTGAGCACAACGTTTCATCCTCAGAGGGACAGGCAGTCCGAGCGGACCATTCAGATCTTGGAGGATATGCTCCGAGCTTGTGTCATCGACTTTGAAGGCTCATGGGATCAGTTTTTGCCTTTAGTAGAGTTTGCCTACAACAACAGCTACTAGTCGAGTATCCAGATGGCTCCTTATGAGGCTTTGTATGGTAGGCGGTGTCGGTCGCCGGTGGGATGGTTTGAGCCGGGAGAGGCTCGGTTGTTGGGTACAGATCTAGTATAGGACGCCATGGACAAGGTCAGTATTTCAGGATAGGCTTCGCACAGCTCAGTCCAGGCAAAAGAGTTATGCCGACCGTAAGGTTCGTGATTTAGCTTTCATGGTCGGTGAGCGGGTATTGCTTCGAGTGTCGCCTATGAAGGGCGTGATGAGATTTTGGAAAAGGGAAAGCTTAGCCCTATGTTCATTGACCCGTTTGAGATCCTTGATCGAGTGGGAGAGGTGGCTTACAGACTTGCGTTGCCGCCGAGCTTATCAGTCGTGCATCCAGTGTTTCATGTGTCCATGCTTCGGAAGTATCACAGCGATCCATCCAACATGTTAGATTTCAGCACTATCCAGTTGGACAAGGACTTGTCTTATGAGGAGGAGCCGGTAGCTATTCTAGATCGACAGGTTCGTCATTTGAGATCGAAGAGTTTTCCTTCCGTTTGTGTTCAGTGGAAAGGTCAGCCTGCTGAGGCATCGACCTGGGAGTCCAAGTCCGATATGCGGAGCCATATCCCGATCTTTTCTCCAACTAAGGTACTTCCTTCTTATGTCCATTCGAGGACAAACAATTGTTTTAGAGGTGGACAATGTGATGACCCAAAAGGTTATCACTTGTTTTAGAAATAAATTATGTGCTCCGAAACTTTTAAAACCTCTTTTAGTATCACCTCGATTTGCGTGCGCAGTCCGGGCACATAGCCGGAAAGCCATTATGTGAAAATCTGTGAAAAATGATGAATTTTGACTTTAAAATAAATTTAAGTTGACTTCGGTAAACCTTTTGGGTAAACGGACCCAGACGCATGATTTGACGGTCCTAGAGGGTCCGTAGGAAAATATGGGACTTGGGCGTATGCCCGGAATCGAATTCCGAGGTCCCAAGCCCGAGAAATGAATTTTTAAAGAAAATTGTTTTCTGGATTATTTATGAGTTTTTGAAAATGAAATGTGTTTAAAATTTAATGGTATCGAGCTCGTATTCTAGTATCGGAGCCCGGTACGGGTCTTATATGTGATTTAAGTTGAGTCTGTGAAATTTGGTAAGAAACGGACTTGAAATGACGTGAATCGGACTGTATTTGAGAAAATTGGAAATTTTGAGGTTTTTAAGTGAGTTCATATGATGATTTTGAGTTAGTATGCATGTTTGGTTTGGAGCCCCGAGGGCTCGGGTGAGTTTCGGATAGGTTTCAGAAGGTTTTAATGTTAGAAAAAGTTGCAGGTTTTCAGTTTCTGGTGCACAGGGATTTTGTGCTTGGCGTTCGCGTGGCTTCACTTGCGAATGCGGAAGACAATCTCCGTCAGGTGCAAATTTATTCTTCACGAATGCGGCGCTTGGGACGCGAATGCAAGGCTATGGGGGGAATACCATACGCGAATGTGTCCAGGCCCTCGCGAACGCGTAGGGTTAGTGGCCTGGGGGAGGGATTTCACACTTTACTTTACGCGAACGCGGCCACCTGATCACGAACGTGATGACTCTGGGAGCTAAAGCTTCGCGAACGCGAGCTTCTGATCACGAACGCGATGGTCAGCTGGGCCTGACCCATCGCGAACACGATAGGCCTATTGCGAACGCGACAGGCCTATCGCAAACGCGATGAAGGCCTGCCCAGTGATTTTAAAACAAAAGCAAAAACGGGCAGAACCCATTTACTTCATATTTTCGAAATTTGGGAGCATTGAGGCAATTTTCAAAGAACAATTTCTTCCCCCAAAACATTGGTAAATGATTCTAAACCTTTTTCTTGCATTTCATCAATTTTCATCCTAAAATCTAGGGTTTTTATGGTAGAAATTAGGAATTTGGGTAGAGTTAGAGCTTTTTTGATTAATTGGGATTTAGACCTCGTTTTGGGGTCGAATTTCGAAACTAATTGTATATTTGGGCTCGTGGGTGAACGGGTGATCGAGTTTTGGTCTGAACCTCGAGTTTTGACCAAGCGGGCTCGGGGTCGATTTTTGACTTTTTGGAAAAAATTATAGAAAACCTATAATTAAGCATTAGATATGAATTCTTTAGCATTTATTGATGTTGTTAAATCAATTTGGACTAGATACGAGTTGTTTGGAGGCGAATTCTAAAGGAAAAGCGGTGTTTGAGGCTTGAGTTGGTCGTGGAAGTTCAAGGTAAGTGTTTGGTCTAACCTTAGCTTGAGGGATTAGGAGTTGTGTCCTATTTGCTATGTGTTACTTATTGAGTACGACGTATAGGCATGGTGACGAGTATCTATATGTTGGTGTCAAGCATGACCGTGAGTCTTAAATTGAAATCGTTGTGTTCCTAATAAGTACTACGAATGCCTAAGTTGTTGATTCTTTGTGTTGAGCAAGAATTACGATTATTCTCGTGAAAATTGCTTATGGTTGGGTATTGGTGTTAGCTGAGATTTCTTTGTAAAGTTAGATGTTGGAACAAGTTTGGTTATAGCTGATTCCCTTGCCAGGACGTATTTACTTATACTATCGATTCTCTTGTCGGGATAGTGTTGTTTTCCTTATCGTTCCCTTGCCGGGACTCTTTTGTGATTGTTGTTGAATTGCATGATTTGGATCGGGTTGCACACCGCAACAACATTATATTCGGATCGGGTTGTGTGCCGCAACAACATTATATTTGGATTGAGTTGCATGCCGCAACAACATTATATTTGGATCGGGTTGCACGCCGCAACAATATTATAATTGGATCGGGTTGCACGCCGCAACAGTGATAAATGATATGGATCAGGTTGCACGCCGCAATAGTATTTTTTGTTATGATTTGAATCGGGTTGCGCGCAACAACAATAGATAGTAAAAGTGGTTATTGATTAGTTACGATTTCCTTATTCTTTTGCGGTGAATTTTAAATTGTTCAATACGCTTTTCTCCTGAATTACTATTGGTAAATGATATTCCCGCGCAATATGTCCCCCTCCCATCTTTAATTGTATATTTCTGTGTTATTTTCCGCTGTATATGATATAACTACACAAGTTTAATTGGTAGTCTGGTCCTAGCCTCGTCACTACTTCGCCGGGTTAGGCCAGACACTTACCAGCACATGGGGTCGGTTGTGCTGATACTACACTATGCACTGTGTGCAGATCCCAGAGCGGCAACTTTTGGACCGTAGCTTTAGGTGGCTGCCTTCAGTCCAGTCAGAGATTCCGAGGTAGTCCTGCAGGCATCCGCAGGCCCGACGTTCTCTTTTATCTTTATATTCTGTTTTCATTTACTTCAGAGACATATAGTATCTTTCTTTCCAGACAATTGTTTGTATTATTCGTAGATGGTCCGTGATATGGTGACACCAGTCTCGGGTAGAGATGTACTTGGTATTGTCGTACTTGTATTAGGCTAAGTTATCTGATTACGTCTTCCGCATGTCTTTAATTATTGTTAATATTCCACTGTTGATTGTATGTCGTTTTAAACTGTTAAAAAGGCTAAATAAGAGAGTTAGTGAATCTATAGTACTCGGTTTGCCTAACTTTCACGAGTAGGCTCCATCACGACTCCCGAGGGTGGGAAATACTGGTCGTGACAAGGACAAAAAAACTTCAGCTTATTTAGTGCTGAAGTTTTTACAAATGAACTAAATAACTTCAGCTTCTTCTACTGAAGTTTTTGAAAAAGCTTTATGACAAAACTAATGAATCCAGGACAAAAAAACTTCAGCTTATTTAGTGCTGAAGTTTTTATAAATGAACTAAATAACTTCAGCATCTTTTGCTGAAGTTTTTGAAAAAGCTTAATGACAAAACTAATGAATCCAGGACAAAAAAACTTCAGCTTATTTAGTGCTGAAGTTTTTATAAATGAACTAAATAACTTCAACATCTTTTGCTGAAGTTTTTTAAAAAGCTTAATGATAAAACTAATGAATCTAGGACAAAAAAACCTCAGCTACTAGAAGTCTAGAATGCTTAAGTTCAACAATTACAAACAAAAACTTCAGCAAATAGAGAACAAAACTTCAGCTACTATGCTTAAGTTCAGCAATTACAAACAAAAAACTTCAGCACACTTGGTTCAACAATTTTTGTTACTTCAGGCCCGTCTACTAGAATGTTGATATTTTGCGTGATTGCCTTTACTTCAGGCCCGTATGATAAAGTTATGCGAAAAAGTGGATACGCTTGTAATTTTTTTGCAAAGCGGACACAAGTTAAAACGTGATCCAAAAAGTGGGTATAGGATCAAATCCCAGATCAGCCCAGACATAGTGTTGGAAGTACACAACTATAGCAAAACCACTAGAGTTTAGAGCCTATTAACTATAATTTTCCTAAATACTATTCGTAACTACTATTCAATTGTTGCTAACCTGTATCACTTATATTCAAACGCGCAGCGAATACAACATGTGTTAACTGTATTCATGCGCATAATTTTATTCATTCGTGCAACGAATACAATATGTATCAGCTGTAACCAAGGCAAAATACAGGGGTGTATACAAATACCAAGGATTTGACAAGAGGGGTTGCTATGATGGTAAGCAACCTCCACTTCCAACCAAGAGGTTGTTAGTTTTAGTCACCCCAAGAGCAAGGTGGGAAGTTCTTGGAGGGAAGGATGCCGAGGGTCTATTGGAAATAGCCTCTCTACCCCCAGGGTAGGGGTAAAGTCTGCGTACACACTACCCTCCCCAGACCCCACTAAGTGGGATTATATAGGGTTGTTGTTGTTGTTATTGTAACCACGGCGGAATATAAGGGTGTATACAAATACCAAGGATACAACTTGTATATAGTCGTGTATACAAAGAATACAATGTGTATTGACTGTATACTACATTTTCTACTACAACAACCCAGTATAATCCCACTAGTGGGGTCTGAGGAGGATAGTGTGTACATAGACCTTACCCCTACCCTGGGATAGAGAGGCTATTTTCAATAGACTCTCGGCATCCTTCCATCCAAGAACTCTCACCTTGCTGTTGGAGTGACTCGAACTCACAACCTCTTGGTTGAAAGTGGAGGGTGCTTACCATCAAAGCAACCCACCATGTATCGACTGTATATAGTCGTGTATACAAAGAATACAACATGTATCGACTGTATACAAGAGTGTATACAAAGAATACGATATATACAACTTGTATCAACCGTATATAAGGGTGTATACAAAGGATACAACTTGTTTCGACTGTATACATGACTGTATACAAAGGATACAACATGTATCGACTGTATTTGTTGGGCTCTCAACAAATACAACTAAGGCAAAATTCAGAATACAGAAAAATAAAATGTCCTTGTTGAGAGTCGAATTCAAGACCTCCGCTAACTAAGCGAGCCCTCTAATCAACTGAGCTACAAGAGCTTGTTTCTCTCTTGTTTCAGTTCAAAATAATTAATCTCTTATTACATGGATTTGCTATAAAATTCAAATATAGCTATAAATGGTAAATTTGTTGAAAGTATAGCTACGAATAGTAAATACAATGTAAATGTTTGATGTGCCACGTAATTTTCCCCACAAATAACCCTTAAAGTGAATGATTTTGAATTTTTATCCCCTCTTGTCCCATGAACAGAACTTCAAATTTAATAACTTTTGCCCCTAGCTTGTCCCATAAACAACAATTTTATCTTTTGACTTTCAGTTCTTACCCATGGGACAAGCAGGGGTCAAAAGATTAAGACCACCCCCAAAATGTCACATCTATGCAATATTTTGTCCTTTTTCAGCTGTGGGAAATGCAAAAAATTGCCGAAAAAGGTGGTCATGAATCTTTGGCCCCGCGTAATAATTTTTTAAAAAAATTGACATATGTTTCTTGTCAGACATACATTCCAGTTGTAATGTGTACATAAGTTAATTTTGACTATGAAGAGTTAGAGACATTCCAAGATAGTGAAGATAGTGCATGTTCACTATTAAAAAATTCAGATTTTTGCCACGGATAAATTATATAGTTAAATAAAAAAATTTGTTGCTAATGTCATTTAGCGATGGATTAGCGACAGATTATTAAAAAATTCTACTAGCTGCGAGTAATTCAACGATAGATTGGCGACGATTTTCGTAACTAATTCAAATCAATTGTATTGACTTGTTAACAATTAAGGAACGCATGCAACTTTTATCAATAAGGTAGAACTTGTGACTAATTGAGCAGGTTTACTATTTTATAATATCCCGAACTCTTGCCTCATAGGCAAAACTAATTTATGCCCATAACTACGGTGCCCAAAATTTCAAGACTATCCATTTTGGAGGTTATTCCTGCAAATCACCTTTGATAAGTGACAAACAAAGGTCCTTTGCCTCGTGATTTCCTGAAAGCCAATTAGGAATTTTCATAGACAATTTACTATTTTGAACTTTTGGAATTAATTCGATGAGACAATAGGTCGAATATATCAATTTTTTGTAAGATGTTTGATTGCCTATTGTCTATTTGAGATAAATATCGGCAATTCAATCCAAATGATTGAGCAGATTCGTATCATTTTAAGATCACTGTCCCCTAACATAACAAAAGAAAAAAAAACATTTTCCTAAATGAGAGGAAATAAGAAAAAAGAAATTAATAGTTCGTTATAAGTATAATTGCCTACATTTTTGTATATGGTCAAATCGGGCTTGCCCTTTTTATGCGACTGATCGAGGTTGGAGCATGATTAGCCGAGGGTCAACTCCAATTTATATATCAAACTACGATACCGAGTTAGGTTGTCAAGTTCGAGACCCTGAGACCAAGTAAGATCGAGACCGACCAAGATCGAGATCGACCAAGATCGGGACCAAATAAGATAGAGATCAAGGGAAGCTTACTGGGTCGAATAACGAAATGACGAAATATTCACAATCGGGTGAGGGTCACGGCGCAAATCTCGGCACGTATCAGGAAGAGGCCGATTAATTATCCAATCATGGGATTTCTTACTGTATTTAGAATTGTATCAAGAATAGAACTCCCCTACTATATAAAGGGGGTCTGATCATTTGTAAAAGACATCATATTCACGTTACAAAAGCAATATATTCACTCTCTCTCTTAAGCTCTCAATATTCCTGTTAATTTGCTTATACTTTCTAGCAAAATATCCACTTTATTTCGAAGGCAACCTAGCTCAAGGATCAAAGCTATACATTTCATTTGGTTTGTTTTATTTATATTTACAATTAATTTTATTGTCAATTTATGTTTTCTATCAATTTGTGCTAAGCAAATCACGTGTCCTTAAAATCACAGTATAAATTCAATTGTTATCTGTTTTTAGGGTAAACAGTTTGGTGCTCACCGTAGGGCTAAGGATAATAGTGATTGCATGGTACAATTTTCGTAACACACTATTTTACACTTGTTCTTTGAAGTGTCTTTGATTACAGGATTAAAAAATGTCAAACTCTCAGTCAGCACCACAACACATTGACAATAATCTCAGCCACCACGGCGATAATGAGAACATTGCACCAGGAAATATTGTACCCCATGTTGGCCTCGATGGAGCTCCGGTTTTAGCGTTGTTTGATGTGATTTGAAGTTTCGATTAAGTCTGTATCATCTTTTAGGACTTGTTGATATAATTGGTTGAGGTCCCAAGGACCTTGGACGAGTTTCGGATGGTTAAACAGATCAAATTTGGACTTAAACCAAATGCTGAAGCTTCTGCCTTCTGGTGTAACCGCACCTGCGAAGAATTGACCGCAGGTGTGGAGCCGTATGTGCGCAAGGGCCATCGCAAAAGCGGCCAGGAGAAGTGGCTGGGCAGGTTCTGCAGGTGCGGCGAATTTTCCGCACATGCGATGGCGCAAGTGCGGCTGGGTATGCGTAGAAGCGGGAGCCGCATAAGTGAGAAAATCTCGCACCTGCGAGACAGCATGTGCGACTAAGCTGGTCGCAGGTGCGAAAATACCTGGACAGAATGTTTTAAGTTCTGAAAATGGGACTTCATCCCATTTTCAAATTTTAATAAATTGGAGCTCGGGGAGAGGCAATTTTTGGGAGATTTTCAGAGAAAATAATAGGGTAAGTTGTGATGACCCAAAAGGTCATCACTTATTTTAAAACGTAACTTTTGTGTTCTGAGGCCTTGAAAACCTTATTTAGAATCACCTCAATTTGTGTGCACAGCCCGGGAGCGTAGCCGAAAAGCTTAAATATGAAATTTTGTGAAAAATGATAAATTTTGACTGTCAAATGAATAAATTTGACTTCAGTCAACATTTTGGGTAAACAGACCCGGATCCGTGATTTGATAGTCCCGGAGGGTCCGTAGGAAAATATGGGACTTGGGCGTATGCCCGGAATCGGATTTCGAGGTCCCGAGCCCGAGAAATAAATTTTTAAAAGGAAATTATTTTCTGAAATTTTTAAGGAAATTTGAAATGAAATCTGATTAGAAAGCGATAGTATCGAGCCCGTATTTTGGTTCCGGTGCCCGATACAGGTCTTATATATGGTTTAAGTCATTTCTGTAAAGTTTGGTTGAAAACGGACGTCGTTTGACGTGATTCAGACCTAAATTGCTAAATTTGATACTTGATGAAGTTTGAGAAAAAAATTCTTGATTTTGAGGTTTGATTCATTGTTACTGAGGTTATTTTGGCGATTTGATCGCACGGATAAGTTCGTATGATGTTGTTGAGTTAGTATGTGTGTTTGGTTAGGGGCCCCGAGGGCTCGAGTGTGTTTCAGCAAGTTTTGAACTTAGGAAAAAGTTGCAGATTCAGAGAGGTTGCAGGTCTCTGAAGCCAGGTCTCGCGGTCCGCGGTGGAAGCTTCGCGGCCGCGGTGGGGACTCCGCGACCGCGGTGGAATTTGTGCGGTCCGCAGTGAGTAAGGCCAACCTTCGCGGCCGCGCTCGATTTCTTGCGGTCCGCGGTCGCAGCCTTTTTTGTGCGGTCCGCGGTGAGGGTCTGAGAAGAGTATATTTAAACGGACCTTTCAGTTATTTTTCACTTTTCAAAACCCTAAAACATAAGAGACGATTTTTCAAACAACCTTTCTTCTCCAAATCAATTGTAAGTCGTTTTTAACTAGTTTTCTTCAATCATTAACATCTTTTAACATGATTTCAACTTCAAATCAATGATTTTCATGGGGAAAATTGGGTGTTTTGGGTAGAACCTAGGTTTTTCAAAAATTGGGGATTTGGGCCTCGATTTGAGGTCCTATTTCAAAATAAATCATATATTTGGGTTCGTAGGGGAATGGTTAATCGGGTTTTGGTCCAAATTTTGGGTTTGGACCAAGCGGGCCCGGGGTCGATTTTTGACTTTTTGGGTAAAACTTTTGAAAACTCATTTTCATGCATTAGAATTGATTCATATATCATTTATTCATATCGTTAAGTAAATTGTGGCTAGATACAAGCGAGTTCGCGGTGGAATCAAGGGGTAAAGCTATAATTGAACCTTGAGTTGTGTTCGTTACATCGAGGCAAGTGTTTGGTCTAACCTTAGCTTGAGGGATTAGGAGTTGTGTCCTATTTGCTATTTGCTTCTTGTCGAGTACGACGTATAGACATGGTGACGAGTATCTATACGTTGGTTTCAAGCATGACCGTGAGTCTTATATTGTGATTTTCATGATGTCGTTGTATTATTCATGCCTTGGTGAAGATTTCTAATTATTGTATAAAGTTTGTGGAAAGTATTGTGACCTATGAACATTAAGGAGCATTGGCTCGAGTTGTGAAATGAATTGTGAAAGTATAAGTGATAATCGAACCTCTAGAGCATTGGCTCGAGTTGTGAAGTGAATTGTGAAGTGAAATTGAGAAAGAGGAGAGATCATTATGTTGTCATCCTTGCCGGGCTATTGTTGATTTATTTGTTGTTCCATTGCTGGGATTTAATTGTTTAATTGTTGTTCCCTTGCCGGGATTTAATTGTTTAACTGTTATTCCCTTGCCGGGATATCTATTACTATTTTGTTTATTCCCTTGCCCCTTTTGCTTGTGATTGTTGTTTTGGTGAGGACGAGAGTAAAAGCACGAAAGGTGATGCCGTGCACATTTTTATTATATAACTGCTTTGGTGTGGCTGAGAGTAAAAGCATGAAGGGTGATGCTGTGCAAATTGTTGATTTCTGCTTCCTTGTTGATATTCTAGTTATGTTGTTACTTTCCTTACCTGATGCCTTTCTATTCGAAGCTAATATCTCCCCCACAACATGTTTCCCCCTCCCACGTTGACTGGTTATTTCTGTATTTCTTTTCCCCTCCCATTTTTACTTATTTATTCTTGCTTTACTTTCTGCTGTATATTATATAACTGCACAGGTTTATTTGGTAGTCTGGTCCTAGCCTCGTTACTACTTCGCCGAGGTTAGGCTAGACACTTACCAGCACATGGGGTCGGTTGTGCTGATACTACACTCTGCACTATGTGTAGATCCAGGAGCAGCTTTCGGACATTAGTTGGAGTGCTTCCTTCAGTCCACCCAGAGACCCAAGGTAGACCTGCAGGCGTCCGCAGGCCCCGGCGTCTCCCTCTATCTCTATTTCCTGTTCATTTCCTTTTGTTCAGAAACAGTGTATTGTATTTCTTCAGACCTTGTATGTAGTAACTCTTAGACAATTTGTGATACTATGACACCAGGTTTTGGGGTATTTGAGGTTTTAAAAGTTGTAATAGACGTAGCCTTAAGATATATAATTGTTGACTTCCGCTTATTTATTTAAAATTCCGCTTTTATCATATTATCGACTTGTATTTGTTAAAAGGAAGCAAAAAGGAAAGTGTAGCAGTTAGTTAAGGTTTGACTTGCCTAGCTCCCATTAGTAGGCGCCATCACGACTCCCGAGAGTGGAAAATCCGGGTGGTGACAAGTTGGTATCAGAGCTCTAGGTTACATAGGTCTCACAGTTCACAGACAAGCTTAGTAGAGTCTAAGGGATCGGTATGAAGACGTTTTTATTTATCCCCCAGAGGCTACAGAGTTAGGAAAAACTTCACATTTGTTCTTCCTCGTCATGCAGTTTTGATTCTCAATGCTAATTGAACTTCTACTCTGTTCTTTCGCAGCTGGTGAGAACACGCGCTTCCTCATCCTCCGCTCAGTAGCCCGAGCCCCCAACAGTAGCTCCCATGAGGGTCAGAGGGCGAGGCCGTGCTAGAGGCCGAGGTAGGGGCAGATCTCAGCCCCAATAACGGAGCCTCAAGTTGATTTTGATGAGGAGGTTCCGGCTCCAGCGGTTTCGGTGGGCCCAGCTCAGGTCCTAGAGGGGTTTATTGCTACCCCAATTCTTCAGGATGCTCTGGTCGGATTAGTGGGCCTCATGGAGGGTGTCACCCGAGCAGGCGTGCTTCCTGTAGCACCTGCCATCTCTCAGGATGGAGGAGGAGCCCAGACTCCTGCTACTCGCACTCTGGAGCAGGTAGCTCCTCAGATTCAGACTCCAGCGGTTCAGCCAGTTGGAGCAGTACAGCCGGGTGTGGTAGCTCAGACCGGTAATGGAGTGGCTATGTCCGCCGATGCTTTGTGGAGACTAGATAGGTTCACCAAGATCTTCATTTCCACTTTCAGCGGTGCATCTACTGAGGATCCCCAGGATTATCTAGACAGCTGCCATGAGATTCTCAAGAACATGGGCATTGTTGAGACCAATGGGGTCAATTTTGCTATATTTCGCTTGTCTGGATCCGCCAAGACTTGGTGGAGGGATTATTGCTTAGCGAGACCAGCAGGATCATCAGCCTTGACTTGGGAGCAGTTTATAGTGTTGTTTTTGGAGAAGTTTCTCCTTGTTACTTAGAGAGAGGCCTATCAGAGGCAGTTTGAGCGCCTCCAGCAGGGTTCCATGACTGTTTCCCAGTATGAGACCAGGTTCATCGACTTAGCTCGCCATGCTCTCATCATACTCCCCACCGAGAGAGAGAGGGTGAGGAGGTTTATTGACGATCTTATTTAGCTGATTCGTCTTCAGATGGCTAGAGAGGCTGGGAGTGAGATTACTTTTCAAGAGGCGACCAATATGGCCCGTAGAGTTGAGATGGTTCTGTCACATGGAGGCGGTCATGGGTCAGACAAGAGGCTCTGTCATTCAGGCCAATTCAGTGGTACCTCATCCGGAGGTCAAGACTCGTATGGTAGAGGCCATCCTCCTAGGCCCTTTCAGTTAGTGCTCCAGGTTTCTCACGGTACTTCAGGTGGTCGTGGTCCCCAGATGCAGTATTCCGATCAGCAGTCCTACAGTGCACCACCTGGTCCTATCAGTGCACCGCCGCTTCAGAGTTTTCAGGGTTGTCATTCAGGTCGTCAGGGCCAGTAGTCTCAGCAGCCGAGGGCTTGTTACATGTGTGGTGATCTGGGTCACATTGCCAGGTTTTGCCCTCGAGCACCGAGTAGCTCTCAACATCAGGGTTCTCGTGCTATGGTACAGGCACCAGGTGTTCCACAGCCCGTCCAGCCAGCTAGAGGTGGGGGTAAGGGTGCTAGAGGTGGAGGTAGAGGTACTAGAGGTGGAGCTCAGGCCGCCAGAGGTGGAGGCCAGCTAGCTGCAGGCCACCCTAGAGATGTAGTTTAGGGTGGTGGGGCCCAGCACCGATGTTACACCATCCCAGCTAGGCCCAAGGCTGAGGCTTTAGATGCAGTCATTACAGGTACTATTCTGGTTTGTGATAGAGATGCTTCAGTGTTATTTGATCCAGGGTCTACCTACTCGTATGTATCATCTTATTTTGCACCGTATCTGGTTATGCCTAGTGATTCATTGAGTATTCCCATTTATATGTCTACACCGGTGGGTGATTCTATTGTAGTTGATCGAGTCCATCGTTCTTGTATTGTGGTGATTGGGGGTCTTGAGACTTATGTAAATTTGTTGCTTTTAGACATGGTCGATTTCGATGTTATATTGGAGATGGACTGGTTATCACCTTACCACGCTATCTTGGACTGTCATTCCAAGACTGTGACCTTAGCTTTACTGGGTATGCCTCGTTTAGAGTGGAGAGGGACTTGTGGTCATTCTACCCGCAGTGTTATCTCGTATGTGAAGGCTCGGCGTATGGTCGAGAAGGGGTGTTTGGCCTATTTGGCATATGTTCGTAATTCTAGTGCTGAGGTCCCTTCTATTGATTTTGTGCCCGTTGTTCGAGAGTTTCCTGATGTTTTCCCTTCAGGCCTGCCGAGTATGCCACCCGACAGGGATATTGACTTTTGCATTGATTTGGCTCCGGGTACTCAGCCCATTTCTATCCCGCCATATCGTATGGCCCCGCCAGAGTTGAAAGAGTTGGAGGAACAGTTGCAAGACTTGCTTGAGAAGGGTTTTATTAGACCCAGTGTTTTGCCTTGGGTGCGCCGGTGTTGTTTGTTAAGAAGAAGGACGGATCGATGAGAATGTGTATTGATTACCGGCAGTTGAACAAGGTTACAATCAAGAATAAGTATCCATTGCCGAGGATTGATGATTTGTTTGATCAGCTTCAGGTGCCAAGGTATTTTCAAAGATTGATTTGAGATATAGCTACCATCAGTTGAGGATTAGGGCATCTGATGTCCCTAAGACAGCTTTCCGCACTCGATACGGGCATTATGAGTTCCTGGTCATGTCATTTGGGTTGACCAATGCCCCAACAGCTTTTATGGATTTGATGAACCGAGTGTTCAGGCCTTATTTGGACTCATTCGTGATAGTCTTCATTGATGATATTTTGATATATTCCCGCAGCCAGGAGGAGCACGAGCAGCATCTTAGAATGGTTCTTCAGACCTTAAGGGATAGCTAGTTATATGCTAAGTTCTCGAAGTGTGAGTTCTAGTTGAGTTCAGTTGCATTTTTGGGTCATGTTGTATCAGCAGAGGGTATTCAGGTTGATCCGAAGAAGATTGATGCAGTCAAGAACTGGCCTAGACCAGCGTCAGCTACAGAGATTCGGAGTTTCTTGGGATTGTCAGGCTACTACCGTCGGTTCGTGGAGGGGTTCTCATCTATCGCAGCCCCGATGACCAGGTTGACCCAGAAAGGTGCCCAGTTCAGATGGTCAGACGAGTGTGAGGCGAGCTTTCAGAAGCTCAAGACAGCTCTAACTACGGCACCGGTGTTGGTTTTGCCCACAGGTTCAGGGCCTTATACAGTTTATTGTGATGTATCTCGTATTGGACTTGGTGCAGTATTGATGCAGGATGGCAAGGTCATTGACTATGCTTTACGACAGTTGAAGATTCATGAGAAGAACTATCCAGTTCATGATTTGGAGTTGGCAGCCATTGTTCACGCATTGAAGATTTGGAGACATTATCTGTATGGCATGGCATATGAGGTGTTCACGGATCACAAGAGTCTTTAGTATTTGTTAAAGTAAAAGGAGTTGAATTTGAGACAGAGGAGGTGGTTGGAGTTGTTGAAAGATTATGATATCACTATCTTGTATCTCTCGGGGAAGGCCAATGTGGTGGCCAATGCGTTGAGTAGAAAGTCAGTCAGTATGGGTAGTCTTGCTTATATCCCGATCGGTGAGAGACCGCTTGCTTTGGATGTTCAGGCCCTAGCCAATCAGTTTGTGAGGTTGGATATTTCTGAGCCTAGTCGTGTATTGGCCTGCACAGTCGCTCGTTCTTCTTTATTGGAGCATATTCATGATCGGCAGTATAATGATCCCCATTTATATGTCCTTAGAGACACGGTGCAGCGCGGAGGTGCCACGTAGGTTACCTTAGATGATGATGGAGTTTTGAGATTGCAGGGTCGAGTGTGTGTGCCAAATGTGGATGGGCTCCGAGAGTTGATTTTAGAGGAGGCCCATAGCTCCCGATACTCTATTCATCTGGGCACCGCGAAGATGTATCAGGATTCGCGGCAACATTATTGGTGGCGGAGAATGAAGAAGGATATCGTTGCATATGTAGCTCGGTGTTTGAATTATCAGCAGGTTAAGTACGAGCATCAGAGGCCTGGTGGTTTATGTCAGAGGATTGAGCTTCCCGAGTGGAAGTGGGAGCGGATCACTATGGATTTCATTGTTGGACTCCCGCAGACTCGGAGGAAGTTCAACACAGTGTGGGTCATTGTTGATAGGCTGACCAAGTTAGCGCATTTCATTCCTGTGGTAGTCTCCTATTCATCCGAGAGGTTAGCTGAGATCTATATCCGGGAGATTGTTTGTCTTCATGGTGTGCCTATATCTATCATTTCGGACCAAGGTACGCAGTTTACCTTGCATTTCTGGAGAGCAGTTCAGCGAGAGTTGGGCACCCAGGTTGAGTTGAGTATAACATTTCATTCTCAGACGGACGGGCAGTCCGAGCGGACTATTCAGATTTTGGAGGATATGCTCCGAGCTTGTGTTATTGACTTTGGAGGCTCGTGGGATCAGTTTTTGCCTTTAGAAAAGTTTGCCTACAATAACAGTTACCAGTCGAGTATCCAAATGGCTCCTTATGAGGCTTTATATGGTAGGTGGTGTCGATCTCCGATTGGATGGTTTGAGCCGGGAGAGGCTCGATTGTTGGGTACGGATCTGGTTCGGGAGGCTTTGGACGAGGTCAGGATTATTCAGGATAGGCTTCGTACAGCTCAGTCCAGATAAAAGAGTTATGCAGACTGCAAGGTTTGAGATGTGGTTTTTATGGTTGGAGAGCGGGTATTGCTCCGAGTGTCGCCTATGAAGGGCGTGGTAAGATTTGGGAAGATGGGCAAGCTTAGCCCTAGGTTCATTGGCCCGTTTGAGATTCTTAATCGAGTGGGAGAGGTGGCTTATAAACTTGCATTGCCACTGAGCTTATCTGTTGTGCATCCAATGTTTCATGTGTCCCTGCTCCGGAAATATCATGGCGATCCATCCCACGTGTTAGATTTCAGCACTGTCCAGTTGGACAAGGACTTGTCTTATGAGGAGGAGCCGATAGCTATTCTAGACCGGCAGGTTCGTCAGTTGAGGTCAAAGAGTTTTCCTTCTGTTAGTGTTTAGTGGAGAGGTCAACCTCCCGAGGCATCGACCTGGAAGTCCGAGTCCGATATGCGGAGCCGTTATCTCCATCTTTTCCTCGACTCAGGTACTTACTTCTTCTGTCCGTTCGAGGACGAACGATTGTTTTAGAGGTGGAGAATGTGATGACCCAAAAGGTCATCACTTGTTTTAAAACAAAACTTCCGTATTCTGAGGCCTTGAAAACCTTATTTAGAGTTACCTCGATTTGCGTGCGCAGTCCAGGCGCGTAGCTAGAAAGCTTAAATATGAAATTTTGTGAAAAATGATAAATTTTGACTGTAAAATGAATAAATTTGACTTCGGTCAATATTTTGGGTAAACGGACCCAGATCCGCAATTTGACAGTCCCGTAGGATCCGTAGGAGAATATTGGACTTGGGCGTATGCCCGGAATCGAATTTCAAGGTCCCGAGCTCGAGAAATAAATTTTTAAAGGAAATTGTTTTCTGAAAAGTTTTAAGGAAATTTGAAATGAAATCTGATTAGAAAGCGATAGTATCAGGCCCGTATTTTGGTTCCGGTGCCCGATACAAGTCTTATATATGGTTTAAGTCATTTCTGTAAAGTTTGGTTGAAAACGGACGTCGGTTGATGTGATTCAGACCTAAATTACTAAATTTGATACTTGGTGAAGTTTGAGAAAAAAATTCTTGATTTTGAGGTTTGATTCATTGTTACTGAGGTTATTTTGGCGATTTGATCGCACAGATAAGTTCGTATGATGTTGTTGAGTTAGTATGTGTGTTTGGTTAGGAGCCCCGAGGGCTCGAGTGTGTTTCGGATGTGTTTCGGCAAGTTTTGAACTTAGGAAAAAGTTGCAGATTCAGAGAGGTTTCAGGTCTCTGAAGCCAGGTCTCGCGGTCCGCGGTGGAAGCTTCGCGACCGCGGTGGGGACTCCGCGACCGCCATGGAATTTTTGCGGTCCGCGGTGAGCAAGGCCAACCTTCGCGGCCGCGCTCGATTTCTTGCGGTCCGCGGTCGCACCTTTTTTGTGCGGTCCGCGGTGAGGGTCTGAGAAGAGTATATTTAAACGGACCTTTCAGTTATTTTTCACTTATCAAAACCCTAAAACATAAGAGGCGATTTTTCAAACAACCTTTCTTCTCCAAACAAATTGTAAGTCATTTTAACTCGTTTTCTTCAATCATTAACATCTTTTAACATGATTTCAACTTCAAAAAAATTATTTTCATGAGGGAAATTGGGTGTTTTGGGTAGAACCTAGGTTTTTCAAAAATTGGGGATTTGGACCTCGATTTGAAGTCCGATTTCAAAATAAATCATATATTTGGGTTCGTGGGGGAATGTATAATCGGGTTTTGGTTCGAATTTCGGGTTTGGACCAAGCGGACCCGGGGTCGATTTTTTACTTTTTGGGTAAAACTTTAGAAAACTCATTTTCATGCATTAGAATTGATTCATTTAGCATTTATTGATATCGTCAAGTAAATTGTGGCTAGATACAAGCGAGTTGGCGGTGGAATCAAGGGGTAAAGCTATAATTGAACCTTGAGTTGTATTCGTTGTATCGAGGTAAGTGTTTGGTCTAACCTTAGCTTGAGGGATTAGGAGTTGTGTCCTATTTGCTATTTGCTTCTTGTCGAGTACGACGTATAGGCATGGTGACGAATATCTATACATTGGTGTCAAGCATGACCGTGAGTCTTATATTGTGATTTTTATGATGTCGTTGTATTATTCATGCCTTGGTGAAGATTTCTAATTGTTGTATAAAGTTTGTGAAAAGAATTGTGACCTATGAACATTGAGGAGCATTGACTCGAGTTGTGAAGTGAATTGTGAAGTGAAATTGAGAAAGAGGAGAGATCATTATGTTGTCACCCTTGCCGGGCTATTATTGATTTATTTGTTGTTCCATTGCCGGGATTTAATTATTTAATTATTGTTCCCTTGCCGGGATTTAATTGTTTAACTGTTGTTCCCTTGCCGCGATCTCTATTGCTATTTTGTTTATTCCCTTGCCCCTTTTTCTTGTGATTGTTGTTTTGGTGAGGACGAGAGTAAAAGCACGAAGGGTGATGCCATGCCCATTTTTATTATATAACTGCTTTGGTGAGGCTGAGAGTAAAAGCTTGAAGGGCGATGCCGTACAAATTGTTGATTTCTGCTTCCTTGTTGATATTCTAGTTATGTTGTCTCTTTCCTTACCTGATGCCTTTCTATTCGAAGCTAATATCTCCCCCACAACATGTTTTACCCTCCCACGTTCCCTCCCATATTGACTGGTTATTTTCTGTATTTCTTTTCTACTGTATATACATTTGAACTGCACAGGTTTATTTGGTAGTCTGGTCCTAGCCTCGTCATTACTTCGCCGAGGTTAGGCTAGACACTTACCAGTACATGGGGTCGGTTGTGCTGATACTACACTCTGCACCGTGTGCAGATCCAGGAGCAGCTTTCGGACACTAGTTGGAGTGCTTCCTTCAGTCCACCCGGAGACCCAAGGTAGACCTGCAGGCGTCTGCAGGCCCTGGCATCTCCCTCTATCTCTATTTCCTGTTTCATTTCCTTTTGTTCAGAAACAATATATTGTATTTTTTCAGACCTTGTATTTTGTAACTCTCAGACAGTCTGTGACACTGTGACACTAGGTTTTGGGGTATTTGATGTTTTAAAAGTTGTAATAGACGTAGCCTTAAGATATATAATTGTTGACTTCCGCTTATTTATTTAAAATTCCGCTTTTATCATATTATCGACTTGTGTTTGTTAAAAGGAAGCAAAAATGAAAGTGTAGCGGTTAGTTAAGGTTTGGCTTGCCTAGCTCCCATTAGTAGGCGCCATCACGACTCCCAAGGGTGGAAAATTCGGGTCGTGACTTAAGTGTTCTTAACTCAATTTTAGTTAGATTACCCCAATCTATTACTCATTTTAGCATTAAATATGTGATTTAAGTTGGAAAAGTTTGAAAACCCTCTTGGATAGATTTGAGAATTTGAGGGATGAAATGTTTTCGGAATTTAGTAACTTTGGTATGGTTAGACTCGTGGTTGGATGGGCTTTCATATTTCGCGACTTTCGTTGGATTCTGAGGCGTGGGCCCCACGAGCGAATTTTTAGTTAATTTCGGATTTTTATTGAAAATTATAGTATTTTTTTGTGAAATTGATTCTGTAATTTTTGTTGACTATATCGAATTATTTTTGGCTAGATTCGAGCCATTCAGAGTTGAATAATCGAGGAAAAGGCCTACTAGTGGATTAAATTCGAGCAAGTCGAGGTGAGTGACTTGTTTAACCTTGCGTGGGGACTTTCCCTTAGGATTTGTACTAATGTGATAATTGCAATGTGATGAAGGTTGTGTACATGAGGTGACGAGTGTGTACACAGACTAAATATGAAAGATTATACTTTTAATTTATATAGATCACTGTTGCATATTTATTAAATCATTTATTCCTGTTATATTCATTGTCATTAAATTATTTTCATATCCTTGAAATTTGTCTGACCTTTTCTTGCTAATTGCTTATCTGTTTAATTGAAACTTTGTTTCTTCTATTTGTGCTCATTATTTGAAGGTTGTGTTTCTCAATTTAAATATTATTAATATGAAGTATTTGACATTTTAAAATTTGGTATTGAATCAAGGTGTTAATTTGTGAAATATTATTTGTTGAGATTTTTTATACGATTGAGACGTGAGCTCTTTATTGTGGAAAATATTGTTGTTGTTGATTTATTTTGGCAACTTGAAATATTTGCGCACTTGAGGTGCAGATTATGATATATTGTGATATTGATACGCATGCGGTGGTATAAAGTCTGGGTGTTGAAACGCATGCGGTGAGATAAGGGTGGCTTGATACGCGTGGCTAGTAAGGGAACTACTAGAAGCCATGAGGGGAGATAAGGGTGGCTAAAACGCGAGATGCTATTTCGGGAAAAAATGTTTTCTTTAAAATTAAATGTGAAGTTCCCGCAGTGATATAAGGAAATGAGATATTGTGAATTTATTTATGATGTGGGACTACGAGGTGATACCTCGGGAGTGCCCTTGTTGATATTTTTTTATGGCTGCATTTACTTTCCAGTTATTTTATGGTTCTTTATTTATTAAATTGAAGTTTTCCCTTCAGTGAGTTATTATTTGCTCTTATTCTGTGTTGCTAAATTTTGATATGTTTCTTATATGACTTGTTTCCATTTGTCATTAATGTTATTATATTATTAAACTTCTTGCCCTATCTTTTATTATTTTTCAGTAGAGCCCTAACTTGACCTCGTCACTACTTAACCGAGGTTAGGCTTGGTACTTACTGAGTACCGTTGTGGTGTACTCATACTACGCTTCTGCACATCTTTTTGTACAGATTCAGGTACTTCCTATCAGACCGGGTATCAATGAGCTAGCTGTACGTGGAGACTTCAAGGTATATCTGCCAACATTCGCAGACCTCAGAGTCCCCCTCTATCTTTACTATGTTATTTCTTCATCTTCATTAGACTGATGTTTAGAGCTATTTAGAACTCCTTCTAAGAGCTTGTCACTTGTATTTTCACCGAATTTTGGGAATTTCTTTATGTACTGAATGGTTGGGATTTGTGAGAGGTTGTTTTTTAATTGTTATTTGATTATTCCGCATGTTAATAGACTTACTTAGTTTTAGAGACTAGATACAGTCACGATATCCTACGGAGGGAAATTTGGGCGCGACATAAAATTAATCGTTATATTTCTTTAACGAAAACCAAAGACTCCTAACCCAAAAAGAAGCCCTTAGTAGTTAAAGAAAAGGAGTTTAAGTGTCAAAAGTTTTTTTTACTTAAACTTTTCCAAAAGTTACTTTTATGTTAATAAATTTGTTATGTTACATCATTAATTAAGGAAGAATTTATGCAAGATATTTAATATTAGGACTTTGTGTACACACTTAAAATAAGGAAGGATTTAATGTATTCATTTAATTTATTTTAAACTCCTAAATATTAGAGAGAAAACATAAAATGACGATTTTGTCTAATATAAAATTTATTTTAAGGGGTAAAAAATGCGAACGATATTTTGCTAAGGTTCTTCATTCTTTTAATATAGTATAGATTTCTTCTTGATGATTATATTTCTTAGTAACCATTAAAAATTGCGGTGGATTGGTAAATACCCTTACATCCTTAATTAAACGAGCTCTGAGAATGAAATCGTTTCGGTAGAGAATGTCTTACTTCCAAAGTGGACTTCCCAAATTAATTGAACCTCAAACTGAATATAGAACACTGGTTAACAAATAAAAAAATTAATAATAAAAACCATACTTGGTTTGTTCCTTTAACGATTCAACTTACACACGCTATTAATCACCTATAACTCAAAATCGTAAAACATGGTCTATTTTATTGTATGCACTTCAACTATTTTATTAGACACATGCAATTTATTTTCAGTACAAGTGCTAAATAATTTTGCATCCAATGGAAAAAAGTAATCTAACATTTTTGTTTCTTTGACGTCTAATGATTTTCACGCACTTTATTATAGGCTAACATTATTTTAAAAATATGGTCTACTTTTGTTATCAAAGTTCTGCACCGCTCTTTCCTTGAAAGTGTCACTTTTCACCTCTCCAAAGGATGTTACAGTAGATAAGACTGCTCTTTTCTTAATTAAAAGTTTCGGGTTCGAACTGTGGGTATAAAAAAATTCTTGTAGGGAGCGCTTTCACCGAATAGGGTCATACACATCGCAAATCCGGATACATACGAGCTTCAATATGTGTACCGAACACCGAATAAGAAAAAGTGTCATTTTTCGACCTTTTTTGTTGGAGAAGGCAAAAGTTGTACTCCATATATAAACTTTGCGAGCATGTGACAATTACTATTATAACATCTTCAATCATTTCAAACAGTGACATAAACAAAGTGGTGATCATCGAGTTATATTCTTTCCTAAACCCTAATAAAATAGTACCTAAGCGAAACATCTGAAAAAAATAAAAATAAAAAAGGAAACTCTTTTCTGTTCAACCGAAAGATACATAGATCACCATCATTACATAGAGAAAGCCTATATAAAAAGATATATTAATGATTTCGAAAGAGCTCAGGGACACAGGCGGATTAATTGAGGATTTATTTTTTGTGGGTTCTTGCGACGATCTCTAGTAAATTTTTAATAGTAATTGAGTTCACATTCAAATATTTATAGATATTAAGTCAAAATTTTCAAATATATTTACACTATTTGGATAAAATCTACTGGGTTCACGTGAACCCGTAAGTCGGGAGGTGGACCCGTCCATGCTCAGGGTTATATATTATTTGAAAGTAGAGCATATTTCTAGATCAAAGTAGTTAAAGTGAAGTGGTTAAGCTAATGTATACTAGTTGATATGATCATTTCATAACTGCTCCTTAAACCTCATTAGAAAATATTAGAATCTAAGACTACTTAAAGCTAGAGGTCGACCTAGAGTGTCAGGAGTCAATAGAACTCATCATTTTCAATATATATCCTGAAAAATAATATAAATATTAAAATTTGAACTTATGTTTTAAAAAAGTTTAGAACTTTGAATCCATTAAATTTAAATATTGAATTCGTTTGCAGTTAAACGTAAAACCGCAGAAATAAGGTAGACCAGCTTGACACAACAGTTAGAAAAACATGTCAAATTTGCCCATGTATTATCCGAAATTGAGCAATTTTACTATACTTTTAATCTAATGTTATAAAAAAGCTTATTTTTGCCTTTGACCCCTAACAAAACTCTAGTACGAGGGTAGGTTTAAATCATAGTAAAAGCATTAAGGGGTAAATTTGGATCTTTTTTCTGAAAGAAATTGAACAAGCTGGTTCAACCCATTTTATGCTGGAGTTTCATTGATGACAAAGGCAAAGATGAGAAATTTCTAATGACAATAGTATGAATGGACCCTAGTTGTGCATAATTGTTAAATACCAAATCACCGGACCGAGACCAAAAATTATGATTTTTGCTATTTGATATTTTGGTATTTGGTTTAAGTTTTTAAAATTTTTTAGTATTAGATATGGTATTCGATATTTAATGAAAAATTAAAATACTACCGTACCAAAAAAATAAACTAATTTACACAATAGATATTTTATTTATGGTATATCATATAGGCTCTCTATTGCACACGTAGAAGATGTACGTGAGACTATAAATGAGATCTATGAGTGCGATGTGCTTAAAAAAATGGTCAAAATAATGTATAGTTTGAGCAAGGCATTTGATGCTCTTGGCCTTATTCTCTAACTTCAGCAATAAATCTAAGTAAGTAACAACATATTTTCAATAATCAAATTTATTTTTTTATGTACCTTTTTTTCTCTCTATAGGTTTATATTTGCTTGTTTTGGATAAAATATTTGTCAATAGTCAGGTAAACTTATAATATTTTTATTTTTGAATTTGTATTTGTGAGTACCTTAATTAAGAATATTACAGTATATGACTCTGTGCACTAGTTATTATTCAAGCTGAACAAAAGAAAATTATCGGACCGGATAAATCGAAACCAAAAAGAAAAAAATCATATCATATCGAATTTAATTAAAATATAATATTAGTAATGCATTTTAAGAAATCGAATTCCAAACAGAAAAATATTTAAATACTCTACCGTATCTGTATATAATTTAAATTCTTTTAAAACTACTAGTCCCATAGACAGGCAAGTCATCTATAGTTGTATGAACACCAATCATACCAACGTTGTCAAGCTCAAACAGATCAGAACTTGCACAACTCCTACAATCTTCTTCACATTCTTCAGCATCATAATCACCTTTTGCATTGTGAAATCCTCTAAATTGATACTCATTAAAATGTTTCTCTTCAATATTTCTGTACCCATTGATGGAATTATTCATAATCTTGCTCCTTAACTTGATTCATGACTCATCATTCTCATTAATAATTATACTAACAGGGCAAAAGCTAACACACCTATTTGATTTATTACCTCTAGATGAAGGTGGTTTATTCAAACAAGAGCACCTTGACATAGTTAAATCTTGATGATTTTTCTTCATGTTTCTTGAATTGAATATCGAATTCAAGAAATTTGCGATTTTCTTACCTGGTGAAATGGGTTGTTTCACCTTTTTCAACTCAGCATAAATCTTCAAAGCTCTTAACTTTGTTCTCATGATAAATTTCCCTTCACATTTTGAAGCTGATTCTGTGTCTGAGGAAGAAAATTTGGTTGAATCTGAACTGAAGTGTACTGAGCTTTGAATATATTTGTTGTAATTTTTCAGCCATTTATCAATCATGATTGTATTTAACCAAAAAATGGAATTTCGGTCAAAGCTTTAATTTAGAAGAACTCGGATTACTGATAATCAAAAGAATATATGAAAGAAAATAATTTGGCTAGCAATAATATAATCAGAAGAAAAACAAGTAAATCAATATATTCAGATAATATTTCGTGCCCTACAATTGATCCGTTATCTCCCTTTTATAGCTATTTGGAAGATATGCGTTTTGCCCGTGTCATAGTAAGGCTATTATGAGTAATTAAAGATATTGAATGCTACGTTACACAATCATGGTATTTAATACAGATTCTCTAACGTATTCAGTATTTTAATGCTCATTAAATACTGTATCTGTACTCTCATATATTGTCATATTCATTCCACTTGATTCGTGGACCTAAAATGACTTAAATAGGTACGGGCGCCGAGTCCTTTGAATATCTGTCCGTGCCTCTTCCTTTGCCATTGCTCGTATCTATTGCAACTCGTGTCTCTTTACCAGTTGTAACTCTTTGACTAGTCTACGTGTCTTGACACGTCATCTTTATTCTACTTTAATATGTAAACTCAATTTTTCCTAATACAAATAGTCCCCCCGCTTTCCACTTATTCATCAATTGAATATTTGGGAAGTGGATTTCATTAGAACGAAATTTTTTGTCATCATTAATGCTATGACAAAATTGACGCTTCAATTGTCACTTTCATTTAATGCTCTTCACATGTGTCACCTTTTCATTAGTTCTGCAGTTTTCCAGCCCTTTTTAAGGCTTTTTCACGACTCCACTATTCACGAAGCGTCAGTTATCATTATTATGGTACTTCCATCATTACACTTTTTCCTTCAGCGGTTGCTTATCAGTATAAATATAATTTCTTTCTTTGTCTTTTCCACATAAAGTTTACTGAATATTCATTCTCTCAAATCCCTGTTTGCTTCTTCATCATATCATCCTTCTTCATCATGTTTTCTTCAAATTCTAACCCTAGAAGGGTTCCCATAGTTGATACCTTCCCTAATGCCCCCATTAGAAGCAGAAGGGGAGGTATGTTTTGTAATTAGGATCTGTTCGCGGTTCTTCCACTCCTTTACCTAGTTCTGGACCTTCTTCTAGAACTAGGGGTTCACTTTCACAAAGATCTTCTTCAAGAGGTAAAGAACCTTCTGAACCTCTTCGTGAGCCTACAATGGAGAAGATAGTTCCTATGGAACTATCTTTTTATCATGACAGAGAATCTCTTAGGAACCAAGTCTCTAGTTTAGATCGTGCTGATATTTATCCCACTCAAATTACAGAAGGTTTGATTTCTGTAGTTCCTAGAGACTGTCGTTGGAGTAGTGATTTCCCTATTATTATCCCTAATCCAAATCAGAGAATCACCTCTTACATAACCGGGTTTTCTTTTGTTTATACATACTCTTTCACCTTAGGGTTTAGACCATCTATTGACCCTGTTACTTGAGTTCTGTCGTTTCTTCGATGTTTGTTTGAGTCAAATTGGCCCAATCATTTGGAGGGTTGTTGCCTGTTTAAGGCATTTGGCCAATACAGCCGGTGTTCCCTTTACTTTCCCTAATTTGATTCACCTTTACTCTCGTAGACTCTTCCGCAATGGTGTTTTCACACTAGTAGCCAGGAGCAAGAGAGTTTTGGTGAGCCCTGAGGATGACAAAGACCGTGGCTGGTATGCCAGGTTTGTTGCTGCCCCCACTGTTGGTTTAGTGGGTGATGATAATGTTCCCTTCCCTGAGAAGTGAAATTTTGCACGTAAGTTTTTTTAACTTTCTCGTACCTTTTTTCTTCAAATTTATCAACTTTTCTAATTTTACTTTGTTTAGCAACCATGGGAGTTGTGGAAGACGTTCCCAATTTCCGTGATTGGGTAGACAAGTTATTGAGGACCGCACCAATGGATGGTAGGTCTTGGAAGATACTTTCTAACCATTTTGGTTGGAAAGTAAAAACTCATGGTAAGAGCTTTTATTTTATTTCATCTTTTCGTGTATATTTTTTTATTGCACTAATTTCAATCCATCTTTTTATCAGGATTTGCTATTCGTGGAGTCACTGTCGAGGCAGTCGCGGCTTCCCGCATTTCTTTGGAAAGGGCTCAAGAAATAATCTTGGGTTCTTCTGCAAAAAGAAAAGTCGTTGCCATTGAGGAACAAGACTCTGAAGAGGAGGAAAACGGGGGCTCTTTGGTGACAAGGCCACGAGCTCGAAGACGCATCATTTTCGATGATGAAGCAGAGGTATCCCCCCATCGTTCTTTTCCTCTTACCGAGTCTGCTGAAATCAGTACTGATTCTTGATGATGACGTTGCTCCCGCTGCTGCTCATGACTCTGTTGAGCAGCTTTTTATTAGCGGGTTTGGTAGTGAAGGCTTAGGCCGTGTTTTTGATGAAGTACCCTTGGCTTCTTTTTTGACACCCATGTCTGTAACTCATTCTTTGCCAGTATCGATTGTTTCTATTTCTCCCCAGACTATTTTTACCACCTCTTCTGTTCCACCTTCGAGAATTCCTCATCCAAACATTCATCGCACTAAGGTTGGCTCCTCAAGTAGGAGTGCTGCTATGAGGCGAGTAGTCATTGAAGTTCCTGCTGAGGGCAGTCTCTTAAGATAATCAAGTCAAGCGGATGTATGGCTAGAGCCTTTAATTGGCCCAATTGAGAAAGCTAAGCTAGAGAGCCATAGTTCCTTGACCCTGATGAACGATATTGTGCACACCACTTTGAAGGTATTCCCCTTCTCTTTTTTCTTTTACTTTGTAATTTTTCTATCTTTGAGGATTCTTATTTCCTTTTCCCCTTTTTAGGCCAACCTTATCGGCACAGAGATGATGAAAAGAGTTGCCCACTCAGATCAATTAGTGCGTGATTCTCAGTTAAAGGCATGCAATTGGAGGGAACAGTTTGAGAGCTTGCAAATTGATGTGGAGTATTTAGAAGAGAGTAAGAGTATTTTGGAGCAGCATGTACGGGCTTTGACTTCGGAGTTGGCGGTTGAAAAGGCTTCCTCAAGCCAAGCAAATAAAGAAAAAACTCGCCTCGAAACTTCCTTCTCAGAGCAGCTGTCCAAGGCTAGTGAAGAAATCAGAGAGTTGAAGGCTCTTTTGAGTAAAAAAGAAGCTTACGGTGGGGAGTTGGTACAAAATTTGACTCAGGCATAAGAAGACCTTCGAGCTTCTTCTAATAAAGTGCGTGCTTTAGAAAGCTCCCATGCCTCTCTCCAGACTTCTTACACATCTGCCTTGGCTGAAAATGAGAAGTTAAAGAACGAAATTGCTGACTGGGAAAGGAATTATGAGATCCTTGAAGATAAATCTTCTATTGAAGTAAGTTGGGCATTTTTGAATTCACGCCGTGATACCCTAATTAAAGCCGGCGAAGAAAATTTCAACTTGGAATCTGAGTTGGCTAAAATCAATGAAACTATTGAGAAAGCTCAGCAAACTCAAGATTTTCCTTCTCCCATGGCCAAAGCTTCCGTGAATGTTGAAGTCGATACGGGTATCCCAACTATTTCAAGTCCAGTCGAGCCTGTTGCTGCAAGTCAAGTTGACTGCAACTGTTGATACTTCTGCCCAAGTTGAGCCCGTTGTTATTGATGCTCCTGCTTCAGTACCTTCAACTTCTCAGTGACCAGCTTTAGTTGTTTGAATATCTTTGTTTTTGTTTTATTTGGAAAATTTTGATCAAACCCTTGGTTTCATTTGAGGGTTTATTTTGGAAACGCAAGTCCCTAGACCTTTTCATGGGGCAATTTGTATAAACAATTCGTAGTTTTACAACTAAGTACGTACTTAGTCTTAAGTTCTTTTTTTTAAATATTAAGAAGTTTTCTTGTTATTATCTTGAACTTTTGTTTACTTTATTCTTGCCTTTATTTCCAGGACTTACAAAATAATTTGCATTTTTATTCTTCAAAAATGCTTCTGTTAAACTTATGACTAATTAATTTAAACATAAGTTTTATAAAAGAGGGCCCTTTTATATTTGACACTTAATGAAAAAGGCGTCTCAACTTCATAATAGTGTTTAACATACGATAAAAGAAATAGGAACACACATGTTTCTTTGAAATAACTTTGACAAGTTTTTATTTGAACCTTGTCTATTTTTGAATAACAGTTTATATGTATTTGAATTACATCTATAACTTTCTCGTAACTGTTTTTCTTGTAACAGATTTAAAAAAGTAAAAATAATAAACATGAGGTTTTTATTTATAACCCATTTCAGTACATAGCCTTTACCCTAACTATAGTAAGGTTTTCTTTTGGCCTTAGTTCGTGACTTCGTGACTTTTACTCTGCACTTGACTTCTTTGCCTTCTTTATACACATGCCTGTGTATATTATGTAGTCCCCCAAGTGTATGAGTGTTGAAGTATGAAGCCTCGAGCACTTGATTATTCCTCTCATTTGGTCCTTTCCCTGAAAAAGGAAAAACATACGGGACTCAGAGGTGCGATTATAGATGAAGACTGCTTAACCCGTTTTGAATTTCTATCAGAATATTTGTAACCTTGGGCCGAGAAGTTTAATGTATTCCACGTTCCTTGCAGGTCGTGGCTCATCATTTAGTACGGGCTAGCTTTTTGCCTATCATCTAAGATCGTTAGTAAAATTTTAACAATTCGAAAATAGAATTTTAAAACATAGATACCTGACAGTGGGTATTCCTTAGAAGTAGTATCTCTTCAAATGAACAACATTCCAATGTGAAGGTAATATTTTGCCATCCATTATTTCCAGTTCATATGCTCCTTTACCTGCAATATCATGAATTCTGTAGGGTCCCTCCCATGTTGGACTTAATTTACCCGCATTAGCTGCCTTCGTAGATTGGAAAACCTTTTTGAGAACGAAGTTCCCAATTTTGAAGAATCTGAGGCGTGCTCTTGGGTTGTAGTACCGTTCTATGACTTGCTTCTGTGCTGCCATTCTTATTAATGCAGTTTCCCGTCTTCCTTCAAGTAAATCAAGATTTACACGTATTTCTTCGTCATTAGACTCTTCTGTTGCCTGCGTAAACCTCGTAGTTGGCTCTCCTATCTTAATGGGAATTAAAGCTTCTGCTCCATAAACCAACAAAAATGGTGTTTCTCCTGTGCTTGTTTTTGCAGTTGTGCGATATGCCCATAAAACACCAGGTAACACTTCTGGCCAATTACTTTTTGATTCCTCTAAACGCTTCTTCAAATTGTTGATAATGACTTTATTTGTTGATTCTGCTTTCCCATTACCCACCGGATGATAAGGCGTAGACGTAATCCTTTTAATCTGCCAACTTTGAAAGAATTCCATGATTTGAGCTCCTATAAACTGAGGGCTATTATCGCACACGATCTCCTTTGGTACACCGAATCGGCATATAATATTCCGCCAAATGAAATCTTTCACTTCCTTTTCTCGCACCTGTTTGAATGCTCCTGCCTCTACCCATTTAGTAAAATAATCAGTGAGTACGAGCAAAAATTTTACATGTCCTTTTGCTTGTGGTAATGGACCCACGATATCCATTCCCCATTTCATAAATGGCCACGGTGCAATGACCGGATGTAGTAACTCCGCAGGTCTATGCATATTATTACCGTACCTTTGACATTTATCGCATTTAGCCACGAAACTCTCTACTTCTTCTTCCATTTTAGGCCAATAATACCCTGCCCTAATTAGGGTTCTTACCAATGATCTTCCTCCTGCGTGATTCCCACAATGCCCCTCGTGTATTTCCCTTATTACGTACTCCGTTTGAGAAGGTCCGAGGCATCTTGATAAGGGACCACTGAACATTTTTTGATAAAGATTGTCTTGCTTTAAGCAGTACCGAGAAGCCTTTTTTCGAAGCGCATGAGCTTTTTTCTTATCACCAGGGACGGTACCATACTGCAAAAAAGCAACAATCTCGTTCCTCCAATCCCAAGTTAAGTTATTAAAATTTACCTCATTCTTATCAGGGTCGAGAACTGAATGAAACAAATGAATAACTGAAGCGTTTGCATCACCTGCCACGCCAGCCGCAGATGCGAGATTAGCTAGAGCGTCAGCTTCAACATTTTCATCCCTTGGTATTAATGTTACTTTCCAGGTTTGAAATTGCTTTATCAAATCCCGTACCTTCGCTAAGTATTGCTGCATCCTTGCTTCCCTGGCCGTATAAGTCCCCAGTATTTGATTAACTACGAGTTGTGAATCGCTTTTGATTGTAATCTGATTTATGCCGAGTTCTCGTGCCAGTTCTAAACCTGTAATTACAGCTTCATACTTTGCCTCATTGTTAGTTATAGACTGACATTTTATGGCTTGTCGAATGGTTTCACCCATAGGTGGTACCAATACGATCCCTAAACCTGCACCTTTTACGTTAGATGAACCATCCGTGAATAAGGTCCAAGTTCCTGGGTTAGCTCCATTGAACACCTGTAATTCTTTTTCTACTTCTAGTTACATCCCTTGGCTAAAATCAGCGACGAAATCAGCTAATACTTGAGATTTTATAGCAGTTCTAGGTTGGTATGTGATTTCGTATTCACTTAATTCTATAGCCCACTTAGCCAATCTACCTGATAACTCATGCTTATGCAATATATTACGTAAGGGATAAGCAATTACTACAGCAATAGGGTGACATTGAAAGTAAGGTCTTAATTTCCTAGATGTCATGATTAATGCAAGTGCAAGCTTTTCCAATTGAGGATATCATGTCTCCGCATCTAACAAAGATTTGATAATATAATAGATCGGAGATTGTTTACCTTGGTCCTCACGGACTAAAACAGCACTTATCGCTACTTCAAAAATAACAAGGTAAATGAGAAGTCTTTCCTCAGCCTTTGGTTTTGTCAGCAATGGTGGATTTGATAAGTACGCTTTCAAATTTCTGAGCGCCTGCTGACATTCCTCATTCCATTCAAAATGATCCTGCTTTTTAAGAGCTGAAAAGAATTTAAAGCACTTTTATGATGATTTGGAAATGAATCTTCTCAAGGCTGCAATTCTTCCTGTTAATCTCTGAACTTCTTTTTTACTTGAAAGCATATCAGGGATTTCTTCAATGGCCTTAATCTGTGCGAGATTTACTTCAATACCACGGTTAGAAAAAAGAAACCCTAAAAACTTACCTGATGCAACACCAAATGCATATTTCTCAGGATTTAACTTCACATTAAATTTGCGCAGAATTTGAATAGTATCAGACATGTGTGATATGTGATCTCTCGAATGCTGAGTTTTAACGAGCATATCATCTATATAAACCTCCATGGTTTTACCCAAATGTTCTTGAAACATTTTAGTAACCAACCTCTGATATGTTGCACCAGCGTTTTTGAGACCAAAAGGCATTACTTTATAATAGTAAGTCCCTCTGTCTGTTATAAATGAAGTTTTTTCTTCATCTCCCGGATCCATTTTGATCTGATTATAACCTGAATATGCATCTAAAAAGCTTAATAGTTCATGTCTTGTAGTTGCATCAATCAGCTGATCTATATGTGGTAGGGGAAATGAATCTTTAGGACAAGCTTTATTAAGGTCTGTGTAATCTACACAAACTCGCCACTTACCGTTCTTCTTTGGAACTACGACAATATTGGCTAACTAATTAGGATACTTTACCTTGCGGATTGATCTAATCTTTAGCAATTTTTGAACCTCTTCTTGAATTACCCGATTCTTGAAAGTTTCTTGCTTTCTTTTCTTTTGCTTGACAGGAGGGTATGATGGGTCTTCATTTAATTTGTGAGTCATCACCTCCGGTGGTATCCCTATCATGTCAGAGTGGGACCAAGCAAAACAGTCCACATTAGTTTTTAAAAATTCAATTAACTTACCTCTCATGCCTTGGCTAAGATTGGCCCCTACATAGACTTTTTTATCAGGCCATTGAGCGAATAACACAACAAGCTCCAATTCCTCAATTGTTGTTTTGATGTTTTTGTTTTCTTCTGGTTCTTGAATGGTGTCAGGCCTTGAATCCACATCTGTTCGTCCCTGTTCAGTTGAGGTTTGTGTTGTGATTCTCTCAACTGTCTTCTATAATTGCTATTTTCCTTCATTTTTCGTACTTGAATCTGCTACAGAATTGATGCTCCTGGATGTATGTTGATCTCCACGAATTTGACATACCCCCCCAAGGTGATGGAAATTTAATGACTTGATGCAAGGTTGAAGGAACAACATCCATTTCATGGATCCATGGTCTCCCAAGGATCATATTGTAAGCCATCTCCATATCTACTACTTGAAACTATGTATCTTTGACGACTCCTTCTGCGAATGTGGTGAGTGTTACCTCTCCTTTAGTCATAACACTAGAATTTTCAAATCCAGATAGAGTATGCGCCTTTGGTATTATTCTATCTTCTGTTTGCATCTCACGTAATACTCTTAGCAAAATAATGTTCGCGGAACTACCTGAATCAATCAAAACTCGTTTTACATTAGTATCATGTACAATTAGAGATATTACCAGTGCATCGTTATGAGAGGTTAATACGCCATCTGCATCTGCATTATCAAATATAATGTTTTCTTCCTCTATGACATGCCGTACCCGTTTCCCTTAGGTAATTGTAACTTTGGAAATTTTGTTAGCTGCAGTGTATGATATGTCATTGATGTCTTCACCTCCGCTTCTAACGTTGATGGTTCTTTTGGGAGAATGTGGCTTCGGGGGCTCCTGCCTGTTCTTCATGTAAGCTTGCTTACCTTACTCACTGAACAACTCGGTGAGATAACCTTGTTTTAATAAATGATCAACTTTACTTTGTAAAAACCTACAATCTGCTGCTTTATGCCCATGGTCATTATGAAACTTGCACCAATGATCAGGGTTACGCCTGTTTGGATTCGATCTCATCTCTTTTGGCCATCATAACTTATCTCTCATACTTCTCAAAATAGCTACGAGCTCGGAAGTGCTTACGTTGAAACTATAACCGCCAAATCTCGCCTTCAAATTTCTATCATCATCTCGTGACTCATAGGTATTTCGATCGTTTCTAAATCTTGATGAAGAACCTGACTCTCTATTCCTTGATCTGTGATCATACCTTTGATTGTCCTACTTTGATCGTGAGACTTTTCCTGCAGGTCCCATGTATGGCTCGTACTTGTTTTTACCGGATCTTTTTTCGATCTCCACATGTCTCGAACTTACCTTTTCTTCTTTTTGAAGTCCTGGAACATTATCTTCTTCTATCCTCAGCTTCGTGATATACCTGTTGTAAACGTCATTCCATGTTGTAGCTGGGAATTCACGAAGGCTTTGTTTGAGTCGTCTCGTAGCTTCTGAGCTTTTTTTATTCGAATTGCTTGTGAAAGCTATAGCTACCCAATTATCTGGTACACGTGGTAATGTCATTATTTCAAGTTGGAATCTGTCCATGAACTCTCTAAGCAATTCTGAGTCCCCTTGCTTGATCTTGAAAATATCTTCCATTCTTTTTTCGACTTTTTGAGCTCCCGAGTGTGCTTTGATGAAAGAATCTGCAAGCTCAGCAAAAGAATTTATAGATTTTTTGGGTAAAAGAGAATACCATGTTAATGCTCCCTTGGTGAGTGTTTCACCGAATTTTTTGACTAATACTGATTCAATCTCCTGCTTAGTCGAATCGTTGCCTTTTACGCCTGTTGTGAATGTAGTCATGTGGTCTCGTGGGTCTGTTGTTCCATCATATTTTGGAATATCAGGTATTTTGAATTTCTTTGGAATTAGGAGGGGAGTAGCATTTGGCTTCCAGGATTGCTGTGAATATTTATCCATATCTACCCCTTTGATTACGGGCGGCACCCCGGGTATTTCTTCTATGCGATCACTTTGCTCTTTGAGTTGTTTCTGCAAAGTTAGTACTAAATTTTGTAAATTAGAATTGACTTAGTTACCTGGTTCTCCCTGCTGTGATTCGCTGGGGGTTCCACCGCTACCTGAATTAACAAGCCCGGACCGACGATTCTCCAAAGGGTTGTTATTTGGAGTGGGTGTGGTTGGTGCAGCAAGTAACTGGTTAGCAAAACCTCAAGAGATTTATTGACCTAAGCAGCAATTAGTTTTTGCAAAGCTTCATCGATAGCTTCAACATTTTCAAATTGAGCGTTTCCATTTGTATAAGATCCGTCATGAGTGCCTTCACGAGACCGCCGAGGAGAGCCTCGTGGAGAAGGGACCGGGGTGTGAGTACCCTGTGGATCTCCCTGAAGTTGTTGGTTTCCTTGATTTCCTTGGATGTTGTCATTATTGTTCAACATGATTGATGCAACAAGGAAAGTTAAGCTAAAAGAGAATAGATTATCAGATTCCCGATAACGGAACCAATTTGTTTAACCAAAAAATGAGATTTCGGTCAAAGCTTTAATTTCGAAGAACTCGGGTTACTGATAATCAAAAGAATATATGAAAGAAAATAATTTGGCTAGCAATAATATAATCAGAAGAAAAACAAGTAAATCAATATATTCAGATAGTATTTCGTGTCCCTACAATTGATTAGTTATCTCCCTTTTATAGCTATTTGGGAGATATGCCTTTTGCCCTTGTCATAATAAGGCTATTATGAGTAATTAGAGACATTGAATGCTACGTTAGACAATCATTGTATTTAATACAGATTCTCTAACGTATTCAGTATTTTAATGCTCATTAAATACTGTATCTGTACTCTCATATATTGTCAGATTCATTCCACTTGATTCCTGGACCTAAAATGACTTAAATAGGTACGGCCGCCGAGTCCTTTGAATATCTGCCCGTGCCTCTTCCTTTGCCTTTGCTCGTATCTGTTGCAACTCGTATCTCCTTACCAGCTGTAACTCTTTGACTAGTCTACGTGTCTTGACACGTCATCTTTATTCTACGTTAATATGTATACTCAATTTTTCCCAATACAGATTGCTCTTCGGAGATTGGCGATTTCTTCTTCAGCTTCTTCTATGGCATTGTTTCTTTTATAAGGAGCAAAGTTCTCTTCTTGCCTTTGCTCTTCTGCTACATCTTTTGGTTCATCAATTGAAAGGTAAATGGCTTCCAGTAGAGAGGAAGAAAATGATGGTGTTTTTCGTCTATGCTCAGGCCTTTCATTTGTTTTTGTGGGGTTTTCGCAAAAAGACATTTTTCTCTTGGAATTAAATTATTAATGGGAATAAGATAGTAAGAACTAAGGCGTGGAGTATGAAACTGAGTATAAATCTTTAAAAACTAGAAAATGAAAGATGAAGGAACATGCAAATTGAAGAAACTAACTTCTTGGTAGGTAGTATTTTACCTCCTTCACTGACTTTACCGGAACGAATCTGAATTAGTTAGGATAGTACGTAAAATTCAAATATTAAATGGTTGAACCGGAGAAAAAAAAAAGAAGAAATGAACTAACACAAGAAGAATGTAAAAAAACAAGACAAGAAGCAAAGAAGGATCTATTGACAACAAGCAAGAATGATGAGCATATCATGTATAGTAAAATATATGAAATGAGAAAGCCAAATGCCACTGCTTGGATCTTGGGAGAGAAAAGAAGAGTTCTTTTTGTAGGAGATTGGGGAAAAAGGAGAGAGGGGTTTGTGACCTTATGTGTAATGCTCAGTTGCTCATTGACTTGGAAGGAGCCATTTGTATAAGAGTCTAAAGTGTTGTCAATTAATGTTTATTAATATTAAATTTACCTGTGATTATTTTATAAATGACGTGATATAATTTATATTTTTTTGCATTTTCTGTTCGCGTGTATATTATTCTGCCAGAGTGTCTATGCAACTGCTGCACAGTGTCCTTCCCTTGTAATATATTGTCATTTCCGTACAATATATTCTAATGCTTCTTGTCCGAGGCTATATGTTGTTATTGTACTATTAGCACTTCTAGCTAATTCCAAAGAACACAACATATGGAATGTGATTGAGCAGAGTGCGCCTCAGATTCTACCAGCAGTATCACTGTGTAATGTACGTACAAGAAAGAACGAAGAAGGAAACCATTAAAAGAAAAAGTTCAGTTTTATAATAGTTTGGTTGCAGAAAGCCAATTATAACTTTGGTTGCAAAAGTTCAGTTTTAACGTTTGCATGTGCGCCATATTGGTTGAAGTTGAAATTTGCTCTACTTTGACTTCTCAGATTCCTCTTGGTATCCTTTCGTATGTTCACTTATATTCACCACCAAAAGTTGTGATAGAATGCTGAGGCGGAACTATGTATATATGAGAGGGGTCACCGGACTCGTTAATCTCAATATCCATCCCAAATATATATATATATATATATATATATATATATATATATATATATATATATATATATATATTGTAATGATTTGATAGGTCATCTTATGTATTAGAATCAAATTCTGTGTTTCGAAACCTTTAGAACCACATTTTAGCCTTCCTCGATCTGTGTGCGCAGTCCGGATATTGACCCGGAAGGCTTATATGCTAAAACTGATAAAAATAAGAATTTTTGCCTTAAAAGTTAGTTTTTGTTGACTTTGGTCAATGTTTTGAATAAACGGATCCGGACCAGTATTTTGACGGTCCCGATGGGTCCGTATTGAAATATGGGACCTGGGCGTATGCCCGAAATTGAATTCGGATGTCCCTAGCTCGAGATGAATTTTTGTTGAAAATTAAAAGTCTGAAAATTTAATGGTTTTTAAGAATTGATTAATGCTTGGCCTTGTTGATATCGGGTCCGTATTTTAGTTCCGGAGCCCGATACAGGTTCAATATAATAATTATGGCTTGTCTGTGAAATTTTGTGAGAAACGGAATTGGTTTGACGTGATTCGGACGTCCGGTTGAGAAATTAAAAGTTTCAAAGTTTTATTGAAAAATTTCATCCGATTTGGTATTCAATTCGTAGTTCTCGGTGTTATTTTGGAGATTTGATCGCGCGAGCAAGTTCATATGATATTTTTAGACTAGTGTGCACTTTTGGTTTAGAGCCCAGAGGGCTCGGGTGAGTTTCGGATAGGCTACGGAGTGAATAGAACTTAGAAATCATAGCTGATGTACATCAGACCTGTAGATTTCGCATTTGCGAAGAAACCATCGTATTTGAGAGCAGTGGGCTAGGGGTGGACCTTCGCATTTGCAAAGTTTTTGGTCGCATTTGCGATCCTCTCCTGTTCGCATATGCGATGATTGCAAGCCTAAGACCCCTTTCGCACTTGCGAAGAAAATGTCGCATTTGCGAGCCCCAGGTCGCAACCTGCAGCTGAACAAAAGATGACTTAGACGGGATTTCTCTCCCATTCTTCAAATTTTCAAACCTAGAAACATAGGAGACGATTTTCCAAAGACTCCTTCTTCCCCAAATCATTGGTAAGTGATTCTAACCTATCTCCTTTCAATCTTTCACTATATTTCACAAAATTTCAATCTAAAATCTAAGGTTTCCATGGTGGAATTGGAATTTTTGGGTAGAAACTAGGGATTTCAAAAATTGGGGATTTAGACCTCAAATTGAGGTCGAATTTCAAACCAATTATATATCCAGGCTCAGGGGTGAATGGGTAATCGGATTTTGGTTCGAATTTTGGGTTTGGACCAAGTGGTCCCGGGTGTTGACTTTTTATATAATGGCCTAAATTGAATTCTTTGCAATCGTGGGTAGTTCCTAAGGCTTAATCTGAATCATTTGGTTGGTAAATTACTAGATTCTATTGGTCCGGAGGCTTGTTTGAAGGGAAAAGCCGTGGTTGAGCTTTGAGTTTGGCCGTTGGAGCAATGTAAGTGTCGTGGTTAATCTGGCTTAAGGGATTAGGTCTTATTTGCCTATTTGCTACGTGTTTGAATGTTAGGGTGACGAGTACCTATGCGTTGTTGTCGAGTCATAACATGCGAGTAGGTTTTATCCTTGTAGTTATTATTTTCCTTGATCAGATTATCCATGCTTAGACTAGTTAATCGTTACGTTGATCATTCTTACGGACTTTGACATTGATTGAGTATTGATTCAAAGTTGAGGTTGGTATTGTGGAACCAAATGTTAAAGTAAGACTTGTTCTTGTTATTACTATCTCCCTGTTATTATTGTTCATTATTTTGGTGAGGAAGAGTGTTAATGCATGAAGGGTGATCTCGTGCCATGTGTTGTGAGTGTTAATGCACGAAAGGTGTTGCCGTGCCATATTGTGAGTGTTAATACACGAAAGGTGATGTCGTGCCATGTTATGAGAGAGTTAATGCACGAAGGGTGATGCCGTGTCATTTCTATTGATTCATATGGTGAGATTGAGAGTAAAAGCACGAAGGGTGATGCCGTGCATTTTCTTTTACTGTGTTTACTTATTTCTATCTGTTTAAGGTATATTGGTTGATCAAGTTCTTATTACTGTTGTGATTCTTTATCTTGTGATCCCCTCAGTATGTCCCCCTCTCGATATTACTTGTCTAACCTTTATTTGTCGTTATCTTCGTACATATATTGTTAAATTGCACAAGTTTATTTATGGGTGTCTTGTCTTAGCCTCGTCACTACTTTACAAATGTTAGGCTCGACACTTACCAGTACATGGGGTCGGTTGTACTGATGTTGCACTTTGCATTTCCTGTGCAAATTTTGGTATTGGTCCCAGTTGATCGAGAGGCATAACAGCTCGGACCGGACCACCGGAGATTCAAGGTAGATCTGTCGGCATTCATAGACCTTGAAGTCCCCGTCAATCTCTTCTGTTTTACTATTTCTTTCGTTCAAACAGTTGTATTTCTTTCAGACTCTTACATATAGTAAATCCTAGAATGCTCGCGAATTGGTCACAACAGATCCGGGTAGTAGTAAATGATGAACTTATTATATTATTCCGCACTCGTTATATTTCACTTGAGCTTATTTACTATTAATTACTGAATTGAATAAGGTTTGACTTGATAGTTTCTAACGTTGGCTTGCCTAGCAAGTGAAATGTTAGGCGCCATCACGATCCCAACGGTAAAAATTCCAGGTTGTGACATATATATATATATATGCATGTATGTATATTGAAAACGGTTAAATATTTTGCTTGGAACCTTTACAATCAAAAGTCTAAGGGGGCAGTGGTTGAGCAGTCCGCTCATGCAGTTCAATATGTATGTATGTATGTATGTATGTATGTATATATATATATATATATATATATATATATATATATATATATATATATATATATATATATATATATATATATATATATATATATATATATACATATGTAGTGAATGTATAAAAATTGATTCATAAGTTGTGCTAACTTATGAATATTTAAAAATTCATAAGTTAGCACAACTTATGAATCAATTTTTATACATTCACTACATATGTATATATATATATATATATATATATATATATATATATATATATATATATATATATATATATATGTATGTATGTATATTGAAAACGGTTATATATTTTGCTTGGAACCCTTAAGATCAAAAGTATGAGGGGGCAGTGGTTGAGCAGTCCGCTCATGCAGTGGTAAGTACTCCTCCATCCTTAACCAGAGGTCTCGGGTTCAAGCGCTTTACTCCCTCCCTCGATCCTCATAGTGAAATTTTCTAGTGCAAATCTAAATTAGTCGAGCCCCAAAACAAATATCAAACACCTGATGAAAAATCAAAAAAAAAAAAATTCACTTATATTCTCAATCATCTATTGGGGAAGCCAAAATTTGGACTCCATATTATATATACCATGCGAGCATGCGACACTTCCTATTCCAATAACTTCAATCATTTCAAATAGCTATACATAAACATTGTGGTAATCACTGATTCATATTCTCTCTTGTACCCTGATAAAGTAATACCCAAACGAAACATCTCAAAAAGTGAAAAAGAAAAGTCTTTTTTCCTACAACCCAAAGATACATATCATTATTGCATATGGTGATACTCAACGCATTGTCTTTATAGAAAGATATACATAAAAAGCTTCCCCTTAGGTAAAGCTTAGGATTATATATTATTTTAAATACAGTAGATTTCGAAAACCAATTAGTTGATTGAAGTGAAGAAAGCTAATCTTGTTGGTATCTAACTTCTTAACATCTCCTTAAACATCATATGATAATAAACCCAGAAGTGGATCTAGAGTGTCGAGAGTGAATTCAATTGAACTCAACATATATAAACCATATACGCATGTGTGTGTGAAAATTCTTGAAAAATGGTATAAATATTACATTATGAAAGTTTATTCAAAAGTTCATAATTTTAAACTCATTAATAAAGTTTAAATACTGAATTCGACTATACAATTAGAGTTAAACCTGCATGATAAGGTAGACCAGCCTGAAATGGTTTTAAGGTCTTTCTCAGGTAGCTCCTTTAATTTTAATGCAAAAAGTTTATGCAGTAAGACCATGGCCTTGAAGATGAATTGGTGGCGAAACCGTCATGCCTTTTAGTTGTAGATGAATTTAAGCGTTCTTCAACTATCCATAATCGTCTAGTTGTAGTTGATTTTACCGTTTTTTATCACACGCTTCAATTATTATTTATAACGTGTATGAAGTCTAACCAATGGATAATGCCTATTGAATTGTTCTAAAAATGTGGTCGTTCACGCAAAAAAATATTTGTACTATTAGGTAATTACAAGTAAATTTCTATCATAAATTTTGTAAATACTAAGCAATACATTAAAATGTTAATAATTAACATACTATCACATGATAAAATCCATGATAAAAAATCGTACGCTCATATATATAACTTAATTCCTTTTCAAAATAGTTGTCCCATATAGAGGCAAGTCATCTCTAGTTGCATGAACACCAAGCATACCAATATTCTCAAGCTCAAACAGATCAGAACTTGCACAACTCCTACTATCATCTTCATATTCTTCAGCATCATAATCACCTTTTGCATTGTAAAATCCTCTAAATTGATACTCGTTAAAATGTTTCTCCTCAAGATTTCTATACCCAGTGACGGAATTCTTCAGAAACTTACTCTTTGTCTTAAATATTGACTCATCATTTTCATTAATAATTATGCTAACAGGGCAAAACCTAACACACCTATTTGATTTATTACCTTTAGAAGAAGTTGTTTTGGTCAAACAAGAGGATCTTGACATAGTTAAATCTTGATGATTTTTCTTCATGTTTCTTGAATTGAATATCGAATTCAAGAAGTTTGCGATTTTCCCACCTGGTGAAATGGGTTGTTTCACTTTTTTCAACTCAGCATAAATCTTCAAAGCTCTTAACTTTGTTCTCATAAACCTCCCTTCACATTTTGGAGTTGACTCTGTTTCAGAGGAAGAAAACTTTTTTGACTCTGAATTGAAGTGTATTGAGCTTTGAATATATTTGTTGTAATTTTTCAGCCATTTATCAATCATGATTGCTCTTCGGAGATTGGCGATTTCTTCTTCAGCTTCTTCTATGGCATTGTTTCTTTTATAAGGAACAAAGTTCTCTTCTTGCCTTTGCTCTTCTGCTACATCTTTTGGTTCATCAATTGAAAGGTAAATGGCTTCCAGTAGAGAGGAAGAAAATGATGGTGTTTTTCGTCTATGCTGAGGCCTTTCATTTGTTTTTGTGGGGTTTTCGCAAAAAGACATTTTAGGGGAAAGAGGGGCTCAGTTGCTGACTAAATTGGAAAGAGCCATCTATATATAGAGTTCAGGTTGTATGTGCTTATGGATAAAAATTATTTACACGATTAGACCAAGTAAAGGTAATTATAAGCAGGGGTGGATTTATAGCCCTAATTATGGAGCACTTGAGCCCATTGTTTTATTGTCAAACTAGGTATTTTATGTATGTATTTTATAAAATTAGTCTAATATAATTTGTTAGAACCCATGCTCCCAAAAGATTAAATGATGCACTTGGTTGAATATTAAGTTATTTACCTTGAGGAATAGGGATCAATTCCATGTTCATACCTCTAATTATAAGTGAATCTCTGTGATAAATATTTATTGGTAATGCAGTAAAAATAGACTCCTATAAAGAGGATGATCGGATGGATAAGATTCTTCTACTGTTAACCGAAAGTCTCGGTTGAGCCTTGTAAATGAGAAACTCCTGATTGGAAGTGCTTTCTCATTTACTATTGCTCTACGCGGTGCGAATCTAGATTAATAGAGCCGATAGGTTTTGGATACTGTATACATAAAGAAAATAAAAAAACTTGATTAAAACGATTCCAAATCTATTTTATATAGGGCTGCTTATCAGGTGGATTGGACGGTTAATTACTCTAAACGGTTTGGCTTAACAGTTATCGGCTTTTAAATGTATTAATCCGCTAGCCACCCGATAAGATATCGAGCGGATTAGTATCGTTTTAGCTCTTATCGGGTGGTTATTGGGCGGTTATCGGGCGGTTTATCGGCCTAAATAATTGTTTGCGGATCGCCTACCATACAAATTCAGAATAGAAAATTACACGTTGAGTCCAGACATACATGTCTGTTAACGCCTACGTAAGAATGATATAATGTGTCATGTGTTGTAGAGTGAAAAGATTAAGCAATGGCTGCCAACTTATCACATAGAAAAGCAAAAATATGAATGGGAATCACTGTACCAGTGATTATTTATATGCATTGAAGAGCGATCATAATCATCAAACATGAGAAAACAACATTTCTTTATTCATTACATACAACAACATTATACAAGTAGCTTAGTAATGTTTCAATGGAGGAAAAGACTATTGTTTCCTTATTGAGTTAAGATCATATGCTACTGAATATCCATTCAACTAAACCATTCAAATTGCAGAGAGAGATCATACAGTAGGGTACACATACCTGCTGGTTGAAATTTAGGCGTTAGGGTTTTCGATTATTTAGGAATTAGGCGTTAGAGATAGAGTACTGGAAGTGGAAGGATTTTTGATATTTAATATATATATGGATAAAAATAAATTATATATATATATAAATATATATATTCTTAACGGGTATATATATATATAAATTTTATATATATTCTTAACGGGTTAACGGATTATCCGTTAAGAAAATTGAATAATCTGCCCCCAAACCGATAAGCCGTTAATAAAAAAATTTCAATCTGTTCCCCGTCCATTAAACCTTAACCCGATACCAATAAGCCATTAAACTTTGGTTTCGGTTCGGTTTTAAACACCCCTAATTTTACGGGTCAAGCTACACTGACTATGTAAATAATATGTACATAAAGAGGGAAGCTTACCAAGCGTGTATATATTATTATATGCCAGAGTGGGGAGTGGCTATGCAGCTGCTGCACAGTTTCCCTCCCTTTATATTCTCTTTTCCGTACAATCATTTATAGCTCCAAACAGAGTAGATTATTCAATATTCTAATGCTTCTAATCCAGAGCCTATATGTTGTTATTGTACTAGCATTTCTGGCTAGCTTCAAAGGACACAACATATGGAATATGATTGAGCAGAGTGCGCTTCATATTCTACCAGCAATGTCATTAGGTAACATACAAGAAAGAACGAAGAAGGAAACCGATAAAAGAAAATCAGAATGAATTAAATTTTTTGATTATTAATCAGAAATTTCGAATTTGAGTTCGCTTCGAGAATGTAAAACCTTTTAGTATGAAATATTTTTACCTTGCATAGTGAGCTTGTCTTGTCCAAAATGGGATCAATCGACCAGTGTTATTTAACTACCAAATGATTAAAAAAAAATTACCATAGTTTGGGCACAGAAAGCCAATTGGAGCATAAATTTGGTTGCAAAAGTTCAGTTTTAGCTTTTGCATGTGCGCCATATTGGTTGAAGTTGAAATTTGCTCTACTTTGACTTCTCAGATTTCTCTTGGATCCGAAAGTTGTACCTCTATATATATATATATTACTTTGCATGCATGTGACACTTCTCTATTCCAATATCTTCAATCATTTCATATATATATATACTTTGCATGCATGTGACACTTCTCTATTCCAATATCTTCAATCATTTCAGATAGCTATACATAACACTATCTTCAATCATTTCAAATGGCTATATATAACACTGTGGTGATTAAGGAGAATCTGGAGTATTATGTACATGTTCAAATGAATTCAATAGCGTTTGCTTAAATTTAATATTTATATAAGAAAAATCTCATTAATTAAATATATATAAATATTTAATTGTGAACCTAGTAACTACACTACTAGAAATTCGGCAAAACCGACGAAGGTCAACCGACCAACTTTGGTCGGTAATTTTAATTTTTAATAAAATCGACCAACTTTGGTCAGTTATATTCGTGCGAAAATACAATTAAAGAGTATAAATCAAATAAAATACAGTCTTAAAACAAAATGCACCAATGGTCTAGTGGTAGAATAGTAACCTGCCACAGTACAACCCCGGTTCGATTTCCGACCAACTTTGATCGGTATGCTCTTCTGACCTTCAAAATACCGTCCACACGTAAATGGTTGCGTTTTGGACGGTTATTGGCCATTACCGACCAATTTTGGTCGGTTTTTTTGACTATTTTGCCCGGATTTCTAGTAGTGCTAAACAAGTTATAAATTCGATGACAAGTTTAGAACTCATAAATTTCAAATCATGGTTCCGCCTCTATTGGTGAATGGTGAACATCAATTTATATTCTCTTTGTTACCGTGATGATAAAGTAGTATCCAAACGAACAAGGGCGGCTCGAGGCTAAAACACCTAAAGCAAGTGCTTTATGCCCCAAAATTTTGGGGCCCCGTTATTTTTAAAGTAGGTGTATATATTAATTTTTTTAAATGGAGATCACTAACCAATGACTTTGGAAAAATATGGCTGTAATATTGAATATTCTTTAAAATATGATTATCACTATGATATTTGATGGTTTAAACTTATTTACTAATTAAAAGTGTTAAAGAAAAATAACACAAGTAAAAGATAATACTCTATTTAATAATGTATTCAATCAAATAAAAAGGCTTTGATTCCTTTTATTAGGCCTATATTGCTTATAAAATGATGTTAATAGCTCCTATTTGCCTCAGCGGAAAGAAGAGTTTTAATATTAAAATTAATACAATCTTTCTTGAGATCATCAACTTTCAAGAAGATTAAATGGATTAGTTATATTATCAATCAAAACAAGAATATTAGAAGAGATCGCTTATAAACTATTGATAATTAAATCGTTGAAACATTTAATGATAAAATAATATTCGTCTATCAGGAAAAGGGATAATGAAATAACTATGCCCGAAGAAATACAAATCTCACCCTTGAAATTTGGAAATGATTGGACTATTGATATTATGTGTTCGAAATATTTACTGTTGATTCATGAGGTTCCTTTCTAGATTTCTTTTCGAGGAATAAACTTTTTCACCTACGGAAGAGAGATTGAAGAAATACAAATCTCACCCTTCGAAATATTTACTGTTGATTCATGAAATTGTTCAGCCTTTTCACCTACGGAAGAGAGATTTTGGAACTAAACTCTGTTAATCCATTAAAAACTTTATTGACAGCCATTAAAAAGCTTCAAAATTTTAAATTTGAAAATTAAATTTTGCGAAATTATTATTGATTTAAATTGGGTATTGTTGCAAATGATTGGGGATATTCTTTGAAGTTTATATCTCTAGCGAATTCGGTGAAGATTTGAGCTGGTTTTGGTTGAAATTTCATATTGAAACTCGAGAGAGGACATAAATAAATTATTTATATTTCATATATCGGGTGTATAAATAACATATAAAATATATACAACTAATATAATTGTACACAAGTTGTATATATATTGTATGTTTTGACAAAATTTCTGTACAAAAAAAGTATGTTTAAGTTATAGATAAATTGTAGATTTTAACCCAATTTGTATACGTTTTGTAAAAATTGTAGTTACTCTCTGTAAATATGAAACTTAGATAAACTAGGTAAATAAATTTAAAATTTCGTATATGTACGAAAAAGCCTATATTTGGTCTCTCTCACACACAGACATAATGTCTTATTTTTGTAACATAAGTCGGCCACTTCTTGAATTTAAAAGATAAAATTAGCTTTTATGGCAAGCATTAGTATTAGAATTAAATTTTTTTGTGTCTATATATATATATATATATATATATATATATATATATATATATATATATATATATATATATATATATATATATATATATATAGTATATAGGATCCTATTTATCTTTTTTGCCTTTTTTTCTTATTTTTATTGTAACGACCCGACCGATCGTTTCATGAGTTACAACCCCATTTTCCCCATTTCTGCTTATTTATGTATTATTCAGCTGTATTTTGTCGTATCGTGTTGGTTGGTTCGGGTTCAGAGTGGTCGTCGAGTGGAATGAGACACTTAGTCTCTTATGTAGAAGCTTAAGTTGGAAAAGTCAACCGGATGTTGACTTATGAGTAGAAGGACTCGGATGGGAATTCTGATGGTTCGGATAGCTTCATTAGGTAATTTTCGACTTAGAAGCGTGTTCGGAATGTAATTTGGAGGTCCGTAGTAGATTTAGGCTTGAATTGGCGAAATTTGGAACTTTGACGTTTTCCGGTCAGCAGTGAAAATCTTGATATCGGGGTCGGAATGGAATTCCGAAAATTGGAGTAGGTCTGTTTTGTCATTTGTGACGTGTGTGCAAAATTTCAGGTCATTCAGATGTGGTTTGATAGGTTTTTGCATCGTTTGCAGAATTTGAAAGTTTGGAGATCCTTATGCTTGAATCCGAGGGTGATTTGATATTTGGATGTTGTTTTGAGTGTTCTGGAGGTTGGAATAAGTTTGAATGGTGATAAGTGACTTGTTGGTAGATTTGGTTGAGGTCCTGAGGGCCTCGGGATGATTTCGAAAGGTTATTAGAGAGTTAGAGAAATTGGAGTTGCAGCTGAAGCTGCTGTTTTCTGCTATAATCGCACCTGCGAATTGGGGACCGCAGGTGCGAGCCGCATAAGAGGCATTGGTCGCAGAAAGGGAGAGCTGGGCCGCATCTGCAAGCCCGCAGGTGCAAAACTTGGGGCGCAGGTGCGGCGTCTACGGACTTAAGTTATTTCCGCAAGTGCGGATGTTTGGGCACAGAAGCGGCCCGCAGGTGCGAGATATTGTCCGCAGATGCGGATATAGCTAGGCAGAAAGTATAAAAGACCCTCTTCGCGAATTTCTGTCATTTCTTCACCATTTTTGGACGAGTTGGAGCTTGGGGGTTGTGAATTTCAAGAGGGAATCAAGTGTTTTTAGAGAGGTAAGCTACTTGGGACTTGTATCTTGTGTTTATGGCGATTTTTTCATTGTTTAATCATGATATTAGTGGGAAAATTTGAGAAGAAATTGGGAGATTAGCTTGAAATTGGAGAGTTTAAATTGGGGATTTGAGGGGCCATTTGAGGTTCGATTTTGATGATTTTGGTATGTACAGACTCAGGAGTGAAAGGAGTTTCTAGTTTTGTGATTTTAGTTGGATTCCGAGATGTCGGCCCGAGGGCCGGGTTTGAGCAAATTCGGAATTTTGGGTCTAATTTGATAATTTTCGTGTAGGTTTTGTTCCTTTGGCATGTATTGATGATATGATTCTGATTTTTGATAGATTCGGGGCGTGAGGCCGAATCGAGGGGCAAGAGGATTGCGTAGTGGATCTTCATCCGGTTTGAGGTAAGTAACAATTGTAAATCTATACCCGAGGGTACGAAACGCTGTAATTTCGTACTATTTTGATAAATGAGGTGACAAGCGTGTGGACGTGCACTAGTAGAGATTGTGGCTTAGTCCGTCCCATAGCAACTATAGAGTTGCATACTTTGATAAACTCTATATGAAATCTAGGTGTTTAGAAATAATTCTGTTAACTTGGGCTAAATGCTATGTTTGGGGCCTTGTGCCGTACTGTTTGGACCCTTGGGGGTATTTTACTATTATCCTCACACTGTTTTGATTTGAAAGCATATCCTTAGTCATGATTTTTGCCTGTTTATTGTTTGATTCCGTTTTATTACTCTACTTTTAAATATATGAAAGTTGTTTGGATTGAGTTCTCTGATTTTTCACTAAAATGCCCGAGTGGATGTGAGGTTGATGATTGAGAGAGCCGGGGGCCTGATGGTGAGGATTATATATTTATGGATCGGGCTGCACGCCGCAGATATATATATATATATATATATATATATATAGATCGGATTGCACGCCGCAACGATATAGCTCTTGGGTTGTAAGAACCCTTCCGGAGTCTACACAGCCCCAATGAGCGCAATCGACTATATATTTATGGATCGGGCTGCATGCTGCAGAAGTTATTATGAGATATCTATTGAGCGGGAGTGCTGAGTGTGAGTGCTGATTGATGAGAATTGAGTCACGAGTGACTGGGAGGCTTGCCCGAGAGGCTATATATATTGATACTTTGCCCGAGAGACTTGTTTTATGAAATTACTATTTCACTCTTCTTTTATACTGAGCCTCTATTGAAAATATTGAACAAATATTTTAAACAACTTTCATTGAAACTGGAGTTTTTACGAGATGTTCGGAATTGAGTTACTAATTTGACTTTGTTATTTCCACTGAGTTTTTTTTATGTTATGAGATGTATATGATTTTAAATGCTTGTCACTGCATTCAGCCTTTATTTATAATTGTTACTTATTGAGTTGACATACTCACGTTACTCCCTGCACCTTGTGTGCAGATCCAGGTGTCAGGGCATCCGAGTGAGAGTTGTTCCTTCCTTCAGAGCATTTCCGGAGTTAGCAAGGTAGTTGCACGGCATCCACATCCTTGCCTTTCTCCTTCCGATCTATTAGTATTTGTTTTTATCAAAATCATTTTGTATTAAATAGACAATACCAAATTGTATTTTAGTGGCTCATGACTAGTGATACCGGGGTCGGGCAGTGGTTGATGTTTTGCATATTTGTTTCCGCTTGTTTTGAAATGTTTTAGATGGTAGATTTGTTTTAATATATGATTAGTAAATGAACTTAGAGAAAGACTAGTTTTGTTATGAATGTCAAATCGGCTAGCCTAGTACTGCGATAGATGCCATCACAGCCGGGGTAGTTTGGGGTCGTGACAAGTTGGTATCAAAGCCTAGGTTACATAGGTCTCACCAGTAATGAGCAAGTTTAGTAGAGTCTTGAAGAACAGTACAGAGACGTCTGTACTTATATTCGAGAGGATGCAGAACCTTTAGGAAAAACTTCACATTCTTGAATTTCTGTCGTGCAAATCTATTGATTTTGGTAACTAAACTTCTGATATTCTATTCTCTCACAGATGGTGAGGACACATGCTACCGGTCAGGACGGATGGCCACTAGTACCACTAGTTGGGGCTACTAGAGGCCGAGGTCGTAGTCGAGGCCGTGTAAGGGTAGAGGTGTAGCGGGCACAGCAGCTAGGGCAGCACCTGCAGATCCACCAGCTGCCCCAGTTCACGATCAGGTCTCATTTGCGGACGCTCCGGCAGGACCAACTTAGGGCCCAATCGTGCCGATTGTTATTCTAGGCCTTCAGGAGGCCCTAGACCAGATTCTATCAGTGTGCACTGGCCTGGCTCAAGCGGTCTCAGTTACTACGACCACAACTACTTCTCAGGCCGGGAGAGGCACCCAGACTCCCGCCGCTCGCACGCCTGAGCAGGTTGTGTTGGGACTTCAGACCCCGGGGGCACCACCAGCCTAGCCGGTTGCACCTGCTCAGGATTATGTGGTACCAATTATGCCTAACGACAAGCATCGTCGATTGGAGAGGTTTGGTAGACTTTAGCCTCCGATTTTCAGTGGTGCAGAGGGCGAGGATGCCCAAGGTTTCTTGGACAAGTGTCAGAGGATGCTTCGGACCGCAGGTATTTTGGAGACCAGTGGGATCTCGTTCACTACCTTATCTCCTACCTGCCTAGTATCATGTACATAAGCTATATTAATCTTTCTTTTCTCGAGAATCTTCGCTAACTCTACAAATTTTCCAGTCAAAGTTCTTATATTTCAAGACCCCACTCTCAGCCTAGTAGCTCCCTTACCCCCTGCACCCCCTCCCCCGCGCTGACACCCCCGAGGACAAGACCTTACCCTATCTTCATTCACCAAAACCACTATAATCTAGGAGTCACTACGCAAGCACTATCCCAAAAACAAGCAACAAAAATAAAATAAATTACCGAGATATAATCAACCACTAAAGGTCGCAAAACAGATGAAGAAATAAAATAAAGGAACAAACGGGAACTATAATGTATAACTAAAGGTCAAAAAAAGGTGAGGAAATAAAATAAAGGAACTAAAAGAACTATAATCTACAACTAAAGGATAGAAACACAGGCGAAGAAATAAAACAAAGGAACTATAATCTACAACTAAAGAATAGAAAAATAGGTGAAAAAATACAATACAAGAGCTAAAGGGGGCTATAATCTACAACTAAAGGTCACAAAAAAATTGTGCAAAACTAGAAAAGAACTATTAGGGGATATTTGAAATAAAGATGTAAACAGGTAGATAATGATATAAACAAATAGGCAAAACTATCACTAATGCAATTAATTTGACAGTGCTAGGGCAAATACTAACTAAAGATTTAAGAACAAAATAGGCAAGCAAAGAGATACAATTACGCTAAAATATCAAACTATTAAAATATCAAGATAAGAGAGGAACAATAAAACTTGGATTGCAGCCCTTGAAATTAACGGAAATCTTGCTGGCGGTGATGGATTCCGGCGAGCTAGAGCAATACTCTATGTATTTCTCGCTCAAATAGGAAGAAGAAACTTCGAATATTTTTGTGCTTTATATGGAATTTAGACCAACCAAGAAATCGGCGAGAATTGACCGGAATCTGAATCGGAATCGGCTAAGAAGTTGAAGCGAAGTTGTAATACCCAGAAAGAATGTGAAGTCTTTCCTCTAAAGAATATATCCAGCAATCTTCAGAGCGGCGGAAGTAATCAACAAACGAATGTGATGTATTTGAAGCCTCTCTTTTACAGAATATAACAAGTAACCGACGAGAAGTAATCAACTAATAACTTTGAAGCTTTTCTTTTTTACAGAATATCAAGAAATCAACAATCTTTATCTCTGTACCAATGTATCAATGTACTGTATGTATTCTCGACGGTGCATCTTTTTCGCAATATCGCCAGTACGTAGTGAAAAATTTAGAAAAATTATAGAATTAATTGTAAATATTTAGAACATAAAATTTAATCTATTTGGATTTTAGAAATTTAAAGAAATCTTAACATATTTCTTATATTTGGGTATTGGTGTTGTAGACACCTGATTTTTGACCCTCCCCGAGAATTTTTACATTTTTAGCATAAATATGTAATTTAGGTCTAATATACCTATTTTGACTATTTTTGCTTTATTTCGTTGCAAAAAGAAAAATTATAAAAATATATATAGTTTATGTATTTCTCATAAACTTGAAAAATACAAAAAATAGTACCTTATTTTGTACTTTACGTAATTTCGAAAATTACCAAAAAATATAGTTCTATTAATGTTTTGTAGTCATTTTAATTTTTGAAAAATACAAAAATATTACTTTATATTTTATCTTTATATAAAAACGAAAATTACAAAAAAATAGTTTTATTAATATTTTGTAGCTATTTTAATCTTGAAAAAATATTTAAAAAGATATAGTTTTGTTTAAATATTAGTCTTGTTTTGGTAGCTATTTTGCTTACATAGGATTAGTTGAACAACGTCGTGTTCTTAATCTCGGGTCCGGGAAAAAGAATAATATTCGGGTTCAAACTACCCGTTTTTAGGCCTAATTTTCGGGCCTAGCCCATAATAATCCGAGCTCACCACACACGGGGGACACGCGTGGGGAACACGGACTTGAACCCCACCACGCGTGGGGCTCATTTATCTTGGCAAAAGGTTACAAAGGCACGGGGACAGACTTGGAAAGAGGGGAGGACTTTGGAAAATTTTTGAAGAGGGATTTTTGGGTTTCCACTGTTGATCTTCTTCTTCCTCAAAGAAGAAGAAGAAAACCCTACTGCCCAAACCACCATCAATAACCCACTCCCTCACGTAAAACCACCCTCGCACCCCAGCGAAACCACACCCAAACACCACCCCCCAACGCTTGAACCTTCTCCAATCCGACACCACCCCATCAACCTCTCCCCGATGCCGGAAACACCGCCCAAACCAGTCCGGCAGCGGCCTCACGACCTGCGAAAAACCTCCACCAACCCACGTCCAAATGCCATAGCCCCCGGGAAACCACATGCGTCCAAGCACCACCACCAAAACAACCATTGCTGCCACCCAGAAACCTCCATCGACACTGTCCAAAACCAACGCCGACCACCACGACACTCCTCCTCCTCCTTCTAACTCCATCAAACCAGTCGCACCCCGTCACAACCAGCTCCCTCCATCCCGTTACCTTCCCGACTGTCCAAACCACCACCATCAACAAAGCCCGCCACCAGCCTCACATCCCAAAACCACTACCAAACAGACCCAACCCCCGTCAAGCAGCAGCGACAACAAAAACCCTCGACCACTGCCCAGACGACCCCTCGCACCCCCGGCGACGAACCTGTAATACCACACCAAGGCGAGCACCCAGTCGCCACCCCCACGTCCAAACAACTGCCTGCAAAGTCCAGCTGTGAACGACCCTCCCCTCCGTGCCATGACTGACCGGAAAACACACATACACACCAGTTGAGGCTTAACCGAAAACGTTCAAAAACAGCCAAGAAGTTCTGTCGGGGATGAGTTCCGTCGAGGTCGACTTTGGTTCGTCGAGGTCCGGTACGTCGAGGTTGTTGCTGTCCAATTTTTGGCGAGTTCGAGATGTTGAAACTCGACGTTGCTGTTAAACGTGAGTATTCATGTTATTTTTGTTGTCTCGGTGTCTTCTTTGCTTCCATGTCTTGTCTCGTTAAATTTTGAGTAGTAGTAATATATTTGCCATATTTTAAAGCTTATCTCGTCATTTTTGTTTATCACTAATTGTCAGATGTTTGCCATTTATTGTTAGATTATTAGCTTATATTTCATTAAACTAGATTAAGAGAGAAAAAAAGAATGATAGTTTATAAATAGCGTCAAATTAGTGATTTGTGGCAATATTGTTGTTTGTATGTAATTAGATTAAAGTAACCGGGGGTGCATCTCATGTGACCCGGCTCCAATTTGGAACAAAGTTAAATAGAACTTGTCGTGAACCACTAGTGCGTTACGTATAGCATGGCTTGCAATATATTTTAATAACTTTGAATTAACTCTTTAAATAGATAAAGTAAAAAATGTAGTAACTTTAAGTTTACCCTTTTTAAAAAAAAAAATAATAATAAAAAATGAGACGAGCCTCGCCAAATAAAAGGGACAAATTGTGGGGCCCTCACAAAATATATGTATTAAATACTTAGATTCCGGGACGGGCCGTTTAGCAAATTTCACGGCCCTACCCCAAAATAATAATGCGCTAGTTGCTTTAGGCGCGCCTTTAATAATGTTATCTCCCTAAACTCGGGTGCACATTTATGTGACCCAAATTCAAATCTCAATGGAATCGAAATGTGTCTCTAATCACGGGTACATTGATTGTGGCGTGGTTTGAGATGCATTTCCATGACATTGCAAATTCCTTTTTTTTTTAAAAAAAATAATGAATGAGACGAGCCTCGACAAACAAAAATGCATAAGCTGCGGGGCCCTCTAAATGCATATATATTAAAATACTTAGAATTCGGGACAGGCCGTTTAGCAAATTTTACGGTCTTCCCCAAAATAACAATACGTTAGTTGCTTTAGGCGCGTCTTAATAATTTATCCTCCTTAATTCAGGTGCACATTTATGTGACCCAAATCCAAATCTCAACCGAGTCGAGATATGTCAATAACCACGGGTGCATTGATGTAACGTGGTTCGAGATATGTTTTCACGACGTTGCAAGTCCTATAAAAATAACAGTGAATGATAAAAGCGGTTAAAAGATAAAATTGGCACATAAGTTCACATTTGTATAAAATCAGATAATCAAGCCGAATATAACAATTGAGCGACCGTGCTAGAACCGCGGAACTCAGGAATGCCTAACACCTTCTCCCGGGTTAACAGTATTCCTTATCCGGATTTCTGGTACGCAGACTGTAATATGGAGTCATTCTTTTCCTCGATTCGGGATTAAAATTGGTGACTTGGGACACCCTAAATCTCCCAAGTGGCGACTCTGAAATAAATAAACCAATCCCGTTTCGATTGTCCTTTAATTGGAAAAACTCCCTTGCACCCCCTTCGGGTGCGGAAAAAGGAGGTGTGATAGCACTGGCGACTCTGCTGGGGATTCAGAACCTAGAACCACTGGTTCAGGGTTAAGAATTCGAGCTTAGAATAATTGTTATTATTTGGCTTTATTTATTATCTGATTTTATTATATGTTTGGGCTCAATGTGCTAAATGATGCTTTTACCGCTTTGATATTATTTGAACTGTATATAAATTGTGCCGAAACCTTTCTCTTCTTACCTCCGGGGATGTGCTTACTGGTTGAGACTCCCTATTCTGTTAGTGTCATACCCTAAATAAAAGAGGCTCGGAAAGTTTCTAAGCCGGCTGGCCTTTTGGTTCCCGGAAAGGAGCTCCTTCCTCAACTCGAGTTGTCCGCTCGGGTACATTGTCTAGAACACCGACCCAGGTTTTTGAACATAGAATAACGTGACCTCATGCCGGATCCCTAGTAGGAACGTTTATTTGCATTATGTGCATTTAACTTAGGGGACTCAACACAAGGGTTGAGTCCGTCTAGGACAAGCAACCTGAAAATAATAGACCATCTTCTGGCATCTTATGTGCTACATGTTGTATTTATTCAAGGGCGAATGGGTCATTTGGCGGACCAATGATATTTGCGGACAAATGACACTCCTTATCATGCAGATCACACTAAATAAGAAAGTTGCACGATTTTTTAGATAAACATGCTATTATATTAATAAAGCACATGGGGAACATTGTGGAATTCAAGAAGACTTGGTATTCCACATGTCCCCCACGCTTTCAGTTTTGGGGAAAAGCACATGAGGAACATTTGTGGAATCCAAGAAGTCTTGGAATTCCCTATGTCCCCCACGCTTCATATTAAAAGCAAATGGGGAACATTTGCGGAATCCAAGAAGTCTTGGAATCCCCTATGTCCCCCGCCACATTTTAGAAAAATATAATAAATATAAAAAATAAATAAATAAATATATATATATATATATATATATATATATAAAAGAACATGAAAATTCAAAAGATTTTGTAATGAAAATTCAAAAAATTTTGTATGTTGTCATCATTTTCCAAAAATTAGAAAATCGTGAAAAGAGGAGAAAATAACAGTGTAGAGATATAACTACTTATTTTTAGAAAAAAACCGATGTCCAAGTAGTGTCGAAACTCTGCCAGAATTTTGAAAAAAAAGAAAAGAAAAGAAGGAATGTTTTATGTTAGTTTGTTTGTTTGTTTGTTATGAATGAAAAATAATAGTTTGTTTATTTTCTGTAAAAAAAAATGTAGAAAATGATTAAGGGTCTTCTCAAAAATAGTTTATTTGCCCGAACTACGCGGGTTTGATTCTCACCGGATGTGAGATACGTAGGCAACCGTCATCGGGTCCAACCCCACCTTTTGCTAAAAAGCCAAAAACAAATAAATAATAATATGTCAAATTTTTAAGAAATCAGATGACGCTGTTTTATCAAAACATAGCCGAATGTTCCCGAAAGGGACGCCGGAAGACTGACTTTGCATTAACAGCCACCCTTGGGTCATGTTTAAGATTTGGTCCAGTTGACCCCCACAGCCTTAAAAATCTTCGTCCCCGAGGCGTTGAAAGGTCGTGTTTGCAATGTTGAATTTTCTATTTTTGAAAAATGATAAAAGAGTCATAAACAAGTTAGGGTGATGCTGTTTTGTCATAAATAGCCGAATGTTCCCGAAAGGGACGCCGGAAGGCTGACTTTGCATAAACAGCCACCTTTGGGTCATTGTTTTAGATTTGGTCCAATTGACCCACACAGCCTTAAAAAATCTTCATCCCCAAGGCGCTGAAGGGCCGTGTTTGCAACACCAGGTTTTTTTTTGTAATTTTGAAAAGAAAAAAAAACAAAGAGTCAGCGGTCAGGTGAATACCGTTTGGATTTTGTCATAATAAGCCGAGCCAGCTTCGGCCGCGTCTTAAACCGTTCTTGCCGAAATAGCCTTAGAGTATCTTTCAGTTGTCGAAAGGTTATTTTCGTAAAAGAATGGACAAGTTTGTAAAGTGTCAAAATAATCCTCCCCGGCCTCAAAATTCATGTGAAGTTTGCCAGGGGCCACATTTGCAAAAATAACCGTTTGGTTGCATTTGTCAAACGGAGAAAGGGAGTTGGCCTTTTGTTTTGAGTTTATAATATTTTTAGAGTATGCGGGTTATTTGATTTTTGAGACCGTTTGCTGTCTTTTGTCAAAATCTGTTAGTATTGTTAGTTTTTAAACTTTTGTAATCAAGTTTGTTTTATTATGAAATTGAAAATTCAAAAAAATGTTTTATTATTATTTATCGTTTATTTGTCCGAACTACGCAAGGTCTGATTCATGGGGGGTCATGATACGTAGGCAATCTCCATAGGATTCGACCACAACAAAAAAGTATATATATAAAAAAAATGAAATGAAAAAATGACGAAAAAAATATGAAAAATCGAAAAAAATGATGAAAAAACATGTTGATAATAATAAGGACCGACTGAGTACATTCTAACATGTTCTGTTTTGAATTGTAAAGAAAGTTGAGGTGGTCGGTTTGTGGTAAGCGGCCAACACAAGGTCCAAGGAAAAATGACAACTGACGTCGAAGCTGTTACAAGTGCTCCAGAGACTCAGGGTCGGAGGGTTCAAAACGAGTCTACTATGGTTGAGGAAAATAGAATATTGAAACAGCAAATGACCGAAATGTGTCAAGCATGGGCTGGTGGTCAAGGACAGCTTCGTTATGAGTCACAATTTGCGACAGAACAAGAGCGGTACCACTCTCCTGAGTACCACTCGTACTCGTTTGATCTTCCTGCAAAGATTAAGAAGCCTGCCCGAAAGATGGTACAAGAAGAAATGGCCCAAAGAGTGAAAAGCTTAGAACAGTAGTTGAAAAACATGCAAGGGTTGGCAGGTCAAAAGAGTGTTGCCTTCAAGGATCTATGTATGTTCCCCGATGTCCACTTGCTGCCTGGTTTCAAGACACCCAAATTTGAAAAGTACGATGGACATGGAGATCCCATAGCCCACCAGAAAAGGTATTGCAATCAACTGAGAGGTGCGAGAAGAAATAAAAAATTGTTGATGACTTATTTTGTGGAAAGCCTTATGGGAGTAGCCTCCGAATGGTTTATGGATCAAGACACGTCTCGCTGGTATGTCTGGGACGACATGGCACAGGCCTTTGTCAAGCAGTTCCAATACAGCATCGACATTGCTCCAGACCGGATTTCCCTTTCAAACCTGAAGAAGGAACCAAGTGAAAGTTTCAGGGAATATGCCATTAAATGGAGAGAGCAAGCAGCTCGAGTTACGCCACCCATGGATGACCCCGAGCTAATAACTGTCTTCCTTCAAGCGCAAGAGCCAGACTACTTTCAAAACATGGTGTCCGCAGTTGGCAAATCCTTCTCGGAAGCAATCAAAATGGGAGAAATGGTAGAGAATGGTCTTAAGACAGGCAAAATTATAAGTCAAGCAACTTTAAAAGCCGCAACTCAGGCTGTCCGGGTTGAGTCTGATAATCTTAGCGACACAAATGAGGAGATTGAAGAAATCATGATGACATCAGGGTCTAGAAGAGGTCCCAGGAGTACATCTCGAAGGTATGAGCAGCCTTCTCAGATTTTCCATGGCTCCCCTGAGCAGTATTATCCACCTCAGAACCCTCAATACTTTATCGCTCCACCTCAGTATGTTGTCCAGCCACCAAAACGCCCCAGGAGGCGAGCACGAGCATCACAAAATCTCCAGAAGTCTCCACAAAATTTTCAGGTGCCCTATAACCCACATCCAAGCCAGAGGTATAAAGGGGAACAAAGGTTGAAAGATAATTTTACACCAATAGGAGAGTCCTATGAAAGCTTATTTGAGAAGTTAAAGAATCATGACATGATTGCACCTATTCCTCCAAATCGTGTGGACCCACGTGCAAGAAGCTTTGACCCTTCTAAAAGGTGCGAATACCATTCCAATGCCTAGGGGCACAATGTGGAAAGCTGTCGGGATTTGAAAAGAGAAATAGAAAGAATGATCCAAGAAGGGCGGATTGTGATCAATAACAGTGACATGGAGCACTCGAGCCCTATCGAGAACTTGTTGACAGAGGTTGATGATGTTGAAGCTGGTAATGGTCTTGGCAGTATTGATGCAAAGCTCAGTGGCTAAGATGCCAGTTTTTGATGAAGTGGGAGGCCGCTCCATTCTTTGGTTAGCGAGAGAGACGCTGTTGGTGGCTTATTTTGTTGTCATTTCTATTGTCCGGATTATTAAGGTTGTAATTTGGATTTTGTCCTGTGTCAAACCTTCTTATCTTTCCATTTTGTCCTAGCAGTTTGTTTAAATTTTGTCCAGTTTGTGTTAGGATTTTATTCTGGTTTGTTTTGTTTTCTCAATCCATTCCACCGGTAGTCTAAAGCAAATCCAGTCTTTTATTATTTCCAGTCATCTCTTTGTTTAATACTTTTATCATTTCGTTCACTGCCGATTCTAGAGACATGACATGCGCACCCAGTTTGGGCCTAATCTTTAAAGTTAATCATAAAACCCCGGAAAGGCGATCAGACCATTTAAAGAAAATAAGGACGGTTTGAGATTATTCAGAGCTCGAGTCATGTGGAACTGGGGCAAGTTAAGCACAAAGAAAACCGTTAAAAGCAAGATTCGCCAAATTGGCATGAGGGTCGGTCATGATAATGAGAGTGTCGCCCAAGGTGCTTAGAAATGACAAAGGAAAAATAAAATGTTTAACATAATTGTCAAGTCCAGCACCATCGGAAGAGACTATAAATCTATTGTTTAATTGTGTTGTTTGCACTTGGCATGTTTTAAAGACTGGAATGACGAAGGCATTTTGTTCTGCTACCTAAACACTTTATCCTTCGTTACCCCTTTTGAGCCTTATTTATTTTCTTTCATACCCCTCGTTCGGAATCAGTAGCAACGAAGAGAAACAGAGAGAGAAAGAAAACAAAAAAACGAAAAAAAAAGAAAAGAAAAGAAAAGAAAATGATAGCATAAAAAAGAAAAAAAAAGAAAAAAGGAAAGTCAAATGAAAACAGAGGAATTGGGAACTACGTTTGACCTGATTCCTCAAAGAGGATACGTAGGCGCTTCACGGCTCGGTCATAGTTTTAGAAAATGAAAAAAAAATCAATTAAAATATCCCCAAGCAAGAAACTGGGGGCAAAAGTTGCGTTTGTTGTAAATAAATCTAATTCCGAAAGTTGTAACTAATAACCCAAAATTAATGTATTTTTTGAGCCTTTTATACCCTTTCTTTCTAGCCTATCCAAAACCCACATTACGGTCCAAAGAAAGACCTTCTAACTAGTCTTCAAAAGATGCCAAGTCAGACAAATGAGAGTCTTACCGGCGAACATAACATTATGTTCCACAACAGAAAGGACTCTAATCTCCAACAGAAAGAGTCATACTGGCAACACTCCGAATCCCCAGCTGGAAAGTGATACAAATGAGAGAGTCTTATCGGTGAAAATCTTCGCGAGCACCATAAGGCGATGAAAGCTGAGAGAAAAACCAAAATGAGAGAGACTTGATAGTGAAAACCCTTCGGGCACTACAAGTCGAATAGGATTGAGAATCAGAGGGGGAATTGCCAATTGAAGATCTTGAAAGATGATTGGCGGTAGAGGATAGGCCACAGGCGCATGTCATGACCATTAGAGTCGGTGTCTGCATTTGATAGGTTTTTATTTATAGTTTCTTTTGTTAAAGAGTCATTTTTCTTTGTCTTTTTATTCTGTTCCCTTTTATCTTTTTCCTTTCATAGAAAAATTTCCCAATAGAGTCTGTCTGGTCAGAACAAGTATGAAATGACTTCAAAATATGCCATCAGCTTTCCAATTATGCAAGATAAGATCTGACTAGTACATCCAAGTGGTATAGTCAGCGAGGAACAAGCGCGAGGCCAATGTCAAAAAAGATATCCCCAACAAAAGGGAATTGACAAAAGGATTGACGAGCGTCAAGAGGGATATCCTTGCCAAAACCAAGGTTATAAACCTCAAAGACAAGGCCCGTGAACAAAGCAAGGAGAGCAGTGAGCATGATTTGGCGAAATCCATACTAGACTAAAAGGTCGGGGAAATGCCAGTTTCCAAGCTATGCCACAAAAGAAGAGGGATATCCCCAGCAGGAAGGGATTATCCCCAGCACATAATATCATCCCCAACAAGTCGTTGAATACAGAGCAAGGAAGGAGAAAAGGAAAAGCCATCCCAGTAGGAGTATCACAACCAACCACCATGTTTTAAACTAACAAATTTTGTTTGATTTGAAGCAGGTAAAGGAAATGGCATTGATGCCAGAACTGCATGCCACAAGGGATATTATCAAACTGGGGCAGAAAATTTTCCTTCCATTTAGAAAATTTTCTGGAAGTCAGGTACCCCCAGCTGATAACATTTTACCCAACAGTGTTATCCCTAGCAGGTAAGTAAATAATTCCCCAACAATGTTATCCCTAGCAGTTGCGAGGAGTCCAACACAAGGTTGGAAAGTCGGTATCCTCAGCGGTTCCTTTCGGGGAAAGGCAAAACGACTCTCAAGGGAGGTAGTCTTCGAAGGAAGAAGCTATGCAAAAACAAAACAAAAAAAAAAGAATAAAAAAAAGAATAAAAAAAAAGAAGAATAAAAAAGATAATAATGAAAAAAAAAGGGGAAAAGTCATCCCCATCTAAATAATCCCCAACAGTTTCGAGGGAAGACAACACAGGTAAGTAAATAATTAAAAAAAAAACGAAGGTTTCATTAATAGGAGACGCACTTCCTAGTTTGAAATCATTAGAGTTCTACCCATAGGAGATGCATTTCCTCCTAAGTTTGTTTTAGTTTCACCCATAGGAGATGCATTTCCTCCTAAGTTTAAGTTTTACCCATAGGAGACGCATTTCCTCCTAAGTTTGTTTTAGTTTCACCCGTAGGAGATGCATTTCCTCCTAAGTTTGTTTTAGTTTCACCCATAGGAGATGCATTTCCTCATAAGTTTAGTTTTTACCCATAGGAGATGCATTTCCTCCTAAGTTTAGTTTACCCATAGGAGATGCATTTCCTCCTAAGTTTATTTTACCCATAGGAGATGCATTTCCTCCTAAGTTGTTGTTTTAAAAAAAAATGAGTAAGACCTAGTCTGACGAACCTTCTCCTAGGATCAAAATCTTAGTCCGATGAATTTTTCTCCTAAGATAGAGACCTAGTCTGACGAACCTTCTCCTAGGATCAAAATCTTAGTCTGATGAATCTTTCTCCTAAGATACCAAAAAACAAGACCTAGTCTGACGAACCTTCTCCTAGGATCAAAATCTTAGTCTGATGAATTTTTCTCCTAAGATAGAGACCTAGTCTGACGAACCTTCTCCTAGGATCAAAATCTTAGTCTGATGAATCTTTCTCCTAAGATACCAAAAAAACAAGACCTAGTCCGATGAACCTTCTCCTAGGATCAAAATCTTAGTCTGATGAATTTTTCTCCTAAGATAGAGACCTAGTCTGACGAACCTTCTCCTAGGATCAAAATCTTAGTCTGATGAATCTTTCTCCTAAGATACCAAAAAGAAAAGACCTAGTCTGATGAACCTTCTCCTAGGATCAAAATCTTAGTCTGACGAATTTTTCTCCTAAGATAGAGACCTAGTCTGATGAACCTTCTCCTAGGATCAAAATCTTAGTCTGATGAATCTTTCTCCTAAGATACCAAAAAAACAAGACCTAGTCCGATGAACCTTCTCCTAGGATCAAAATCTTAGTCTGACGAATTTTTCTCCTAAGATAGAGACCTAGTCTGATGAACCTTCTCCTAGGATCAAAATCTTAGTCTGACGAATCTTTCTCCTAAGATACCAAAAAGAAAAGACCTAGTCTGATGAACCTTCTCCTAGGATCAAAATATTAGTCTGACGAATTTTTCTCCTAAGATAGAGACCTAGTCTGATGAACCTTCTCCTAGGATCAAAATCTTAGTCTGATGAATCTTTCTCCTAAGATACCAAAAAAAACAAAAAAACAACGTCTGAATTTGAAAAAAAAACAACGTTTGAAAAAAAAAAGGGAAAAAGGGAGTCATTTTTAGTTTTCTTAAAATTATCAATGTTTAGTTTTCCTAAAACCAGGCGCCCACTTGTATAACGAGAGGAATACTTTCAGTCTTTAAATTTCTTGTCAGGCGCCCACCTACATAACGAGTGGAATACATTTCAGTCTTTTTATTTCAAGTGTTGAAGTTGGGAGCCCGCCCATATAACAAAGGCATACATTTCAGTCTTTTCATTTCAAGTGTTGAAGCCAGGCGCCCACCTGTATAACAACGGAATACGTTCCATGTTTTACCAATAGGAGGCGCGTTTCCTAGCTTGGCTTTTTTAGGTTATATATTATTTTAGGAGACTCACTTCCTAAATTGAGATTCTACTCGTAGGAGATGCACATCCTAGCCTAGTCTTTAGTTTACTCTCATCATTGCATCAATATGGTAAGTGAGTTACAATTTTGCTAACGACTCACAAATCTTCCCAGTACAAACTGGGTGAGGAAATTTTGTTTGTTTTATTTGTTTTGGTTGTTAGGGACCCGCCTGTAGAACGGAGGTTGTTGTATGTCGAAGATCGAAGAAGTCAGGAATCCGCTTGTAGAACAGAGGAACATTTTTAAGACCAAGCAGTGACCCACTGGACTGCAGAAGGTTACAACCGAAATCCCCAGCATTCGATCCAAGTTAGAAATAGTAGAAGCTCGCCTCAAGAATGCGAGTCAACAGTCTGGGATGATCAACAAAAGCTGGTCACAAAAACAAAAACAAGAGGAGAAAAGAGGGGAAAAGAACCCAAAGTACGGAAGTGGAGAACAGATGTGGTCTGCTCAAGAACTAGCACCTACAACTAGCAGTATCAAGGTTCAAATCCGAAGTCTGTATGAAGCACCATTCAAGACTCAAGACCAAGTTTCACAAGACTTACAGATAGGAATCCTTGTAACTAGTAGCTGATAGGCTTGGCTAGTCTTTTTCAGTTTTCATTTTTATTGTAATGACAGAACCGCGGACCGTAACCTCAACGGAACGGCACCTCGATCGGCTCTTCACCTCGGTACACTCTACCATCTCTCTCATTTCCGAACTGCACGTGGCCTGATTCAAGTATAACCGAGGATATGTAGGCAGCTCATATACCAGGGCTCGGTCACATTCCCTTCCCTTCCTTAGTGTAGTCCCTCCAAATAATGGTCGGGTCAAAAACGTGTCTAGTCGTTCTTTGTCGGAAAACTCTTCGTGTTTCCAGTCAAAGAGGGGCAGCTGTAGACACCTGATTTTTGACCCTCTCCGAGAATTTTTACATTTTTAGCATAAATATGTAATTTAGGTCTAATATACCTATTTTGACTATTTTTGCTTTATTTCGTTGCAAAAAGAAAAATTACAAAAATATATATAGTTTATGTATTTCTCATAAACTTGAAAAATACAAAAAATAGTACCTTATTTTGTACTTTACGTAATTTCGAAAATTACCAAAAAATATAGTTCTATTAATGTTTTGTAGTCATTTTAATTTTTGAAAAATACAAAAATATTACTTTATATTTTATCTTTATATAAAAACGAAAATTACAAAAAAAAAAGTTTTATTAATATTTTGTAGCTATTTTAAATCTTGAAAAATATACTTAAAAAGATACAGTTTTGTTTAAATATTAGTCTTATTTTTAGTAGTTATTTTGCTTACATAGGACTAGTTAAGCAACGTTTTCTTATTCTCGGATCCGGGCAAAAGAATAATATTCGGGTTCAAACTACCCAGTTTTAAGCCTAATTTTCGGACCTAGCCCATAATAATTCGAGTCCACGACACACGGGAACACCACCACGCGTGGGGGACACAAGTCTTGAACTCCACCACGCGTGGGGCTCATTTATCTTGGCAAAAGGTTACAAAGGCACGGGGACAGACTTGGAAAGAGGGGAGGACTTTGGAAAATTTTTGAAGAGGGATTTTTGGTTTTCCACTGTTGATCTTCTTCTTCCTCAAAGAAGAAGAAGAAAACCCTACTGCCCAAACAACCATCAACAACCCACTCCCTCACGTAAAACCACCCTCGCACCTCAGCGAAACCACACCCAAACACCACCCCCAACGGTTGAACCTTCTCCAGTCCGACACCACCCCATCAACCTCTCCCCGACACCGGAATCACTGCCCAAACCAGTCCGCCAACGGCCTCACGACATGTGAAAAACCTCCACCAACCCATGTCCAAACGCCATAGCCCCCGGGAAACCACCTGCGTCCAAGCACCACCACCAAAACAACCATTGCTGCCACCCAGAAACCTCCATCGACACTGTCCAAAACCAACGCCGACCACCACGACACTCCTCCTCCTCCTAACTCCATCAAACCAGTCGCACCCCGTCGCAACCAGCTCCCTCCATCCCGTCACCTTCCCGACTGTCCAAACCACCACCATCAACAAAGCCCGCCACCAGCCTCACATCCCAAAACCACTACCAAATAGACCCAACCCCCGTCAAGCAGCAGCTATCGCTGCTGCATCGTCAAAAACCCTCGACCACTGCCCAGACGACCCCTCGCACCCCCGGCGACGAACCTGTAATACCACACCAAGGCGAGCACCCAGTCGCCACCCCCATGTCCAAACAACTACCTGCAAAGTCCAGCTGTGAACGACCCTCCCCTCCGTGCCATGACTGACCGGAAAACACACATACACACCAGCTGAGGCTTAACCGAAAACGTTCAAAAACAGCCCAGAAGTTCTGTCCGGGATGAGTTCCGTCGAGGTCGACTTTGGTTCGTCGAGGTCCGGTACGTCGAGGTTGTTGCTGTCCAATTTTTGGCGAGTTCGAGATGTTGAAACTCGACGTTGCTGTTGAACGTGAGTATTCATGTTATTTTTGTTGTCTCGGTGTGTTCTTTGCTTCCATGTCTTGTCTCGTTAAATTTTGAGTAGTAGTAATATATTTGCCATATTTTAAAGCTTATCTCGTCATTTTTGTTTATCACTAATTGTCAGATGTTTGCCATTTATTGTTAGATTATTAGCTTATATTTCATTAAACTAGATTAATAAGAAGAAAAGAGTAATAGTTTATAAATAGCGTCAAATTAGTGATTTGTGGCAATATTGTTGTTTGTATGTAATTAGATTAAAGGAACCGGGGGTGCATCTCATGTGACCCGGCTCCAATTTGGAACAAAGTTAAATAGAACTTGTCGTGAACCACTAGCGCGTTACGTATAGCATGGCTTGCAATATATTTTAATAACTTTGAATTAACTCTTTAAATAGATAAAGTAAAAAATGTAGTAACTTTAAGTTTACCTTTTTTAAAAAAAATAATAAAAAAAAATGAGACGAGCCTCGCCAAATAAAAGGGACAAATTGTGGGGCCCTCACAAAATATATGTATTAAATACTTAGATTCCGGGATGGGCCGTTTAGCAAATTTCACGGCCCTACCCCAAAATAATAATGCGCTAGTTGCTTTAGGCGCGCCTTTAATAATGTTATCTCCCTAAACTCGGGTGCACATTTATGTGACCCAAATTCAAATCTCAATGGAATCGAAATGTGTCTCTAATCACGGGTACATTGATTGTGGCGTGGTTTGAGATGCATTTCCATGACATTGCAAATTCCTTTTTTTTTTAAAAAAAATAATGAATGAGACGAGCCTCGACAAACAAAAATGCATAAGCTGCGGGGCCCTCTAAATGCATATATATTAAAATACTTAGAATCCGGGACAGGCCGTTTAGCAAATTTTACGGCCTTCCCCAAAATAACAATACGTTAGTTGCTTTAGGCGCGTCTTAATAATTTATCCTCCTTAATTCGGGTGCACATTTATGTGACCCAAATCCAAATCTCAACCGAGTCGAGATATGTCAATAACCACGAGTGCATTGATCTAACGTGGTTCGAGATATGTTTTCACGACGTTGCAAGTCCTATAAAAATAACAGTGAATGATAAAAGCGGTTAAAAGATAAAATTGACACATAAATTCACATTTGTATAAAATCAGATAATCAAGCCGAATATAACAATTGAGCGACCGTGCTAGAACCACGGAACTCGGGAATGCCTAACACCTTCTCCCGGATTAACAGAATTCCTTATCCGGATTTCTGGTACGCAGACTGTAATATGGAGTCATTCTTTTACTCGATTCGGGATTAAAATTGGTGACTTGGGACACCCTAAATCTCCCAAGTGGCGACTCTGAAATAAATAAACCAATCCCGTTTCGATTGTCCTTTAATTGAAAAAACTCCCTTGCACCCCCTTCGGGTGCGGAAAAAGGAGGTGTGACAGGTGTATAAGGAGGAAAACAAATGAATAAGGGAAAAAAAGGAAGGGAAAAGAAAAAGGCCAAAAAGGGAGTAAAGATCCAAGATAATGGAAGGGCCTCCTTCATATTGATATGCTTCATACAAACTTGCAGTTGATTATTATGTTGAATGGGTAGTATCTCTTAACAACTTTATATTAACAATAATGGTAAGATGACTTATGGAATAAAATTAATATTCATGTGGATTATGTTTTATCTTAGCGATTGAAAGAGTTAAGACTCCCAATTTTAATTTATATCAAACACAGTCCTTTCTCTTGATATATATAGTTGAGAGAGAATTGTCAGGTTTTGTGCTTGTGAGGGTAGGAATCATGATCTAAACTTAAAATTAAGATATGTAATTGTAATAAAAATCAGGCATCATTTGAAAGAACTACAAATTCAAAACTAGTTTCCCACACCTATTTGGCTTAATTTTTTTTAACCATTTGAATATTTAAAAAGATTATTCTATAAATATAACAAGATATTTTATAATTGCGCGAAGCGCAAGAAGTTCACTAGTTCAAATTAAAACTGACACGAAAGACTAATGAAGGATCGACTTTAAAAGCTTTTGAATATTGGGCACGTGCTCAGCACGAGCTCACCATCACTAGTAGCTTCTTAACAAACATCAGTTAGTAATACTTATTTATATTGATAAAGGTTCTTTCAAGTTAACAAAATGTTATCCAATTGTTTTAACACACTGCTTTAGTTCTAGTTATCTAAAACCTTAATCACAAATATGAAAGACATGTGTAGTTTCATTCAAGTTATAAAATAATAGGTAAAGTTAGTAAAAGCTTAAAAATTTAAAAAGAAGATTTACTACATTCCTAACGCCGTTACCATACAAGAAAATTAATAGTTTTTTTGTTTTGTTGTTGTTAATAGAAACCGCCAAACAATGAAAATATGAACTAATAAAGTTTTTCAATATTAATAGTAATCTCTTAGCATAAATGATAATTTTGTGAAAGACCTTTGCCAGAGAACTAAAAATTGATTGGAACTTGGTATATCGAAATAAAAACTTGAACATTTGGAAGGAAGATTCAATGCATTCATATGTATACATGAAAATTATAGGGTGTGTTTGGTATAACGGAAAATGTTTTCCGTGAAAAATATTTTCCAAGAAAATATTTTCTTGAAAAATAAGTAATAATCTTATTCATTATCCGGTGTTTAGTATGCAAATTAAGGAAAATGACTTCTCAAGAGTATTCATATATAATTTAGATATAATAAACATGAAGCCATAAACCTTCAAACCAACAACCTTCCGAACCCATAAATTTCATAAACTTTCAAATCGCTAAACTTTCAAAACTGCGAAATTTCGAACCCGTAAACTTTATAATTTCTAAACCCGTAAACTTCCAAACAAATAACCTCCGAACTCATAATTTTGAAACTTTAAGCCGATAAATAAAAAAATTAAAACTGAAAAATATATTTAAAAATTATTTTTTTTGAGGGGGGGGGGAGGTGACAGTAAAACGAAAAAAATAGAAATTTAAATTACAAAAAAAAGTAAAAAAAAAAAATTGTGGGGGTGGGGCCGGGCAGGAAAACATTTTCCTCAATTGGAGGAAAATGAGTTCATAAGGAAAATATTTTCCAAAACAAATCCAATCCCTTAACAATAGTAGTTCGGAGTCAACAAATACAACCCGGTACAAAACACACCTCCATGTTGGGCCTACCAATGAATCCCAAATCAGCTCCGGTCCCCCACGATAGATAAATAAACCTCCGAAAGTCTACAATGACTGAATAAAAACACATACTAACGTCTGACTAGCCATGGCTACTTTTTACGGTCCTCAACCAAAAAACAATCTACTCACGAGAACTCCTAGTGTCTAAATCCATAGAACAGACGAATCACCATCTCTGATCTCAACTCCACCGCCTGAATGCCCACACTTCTCCAATTACACAATCACCCCACGAGGAATACTTCTAAAATTTTTCTGTGCCACAAAGCAAAATTTGAACTCCAGCAGTCCATCAAACAAGAGAGTGCCGCAATACCAATGAAGTATCCATAACTCCCACACATCGCCCTTTCTGAAATGTATACTCTCATCAAGCCATACCAGTTAGTAATATCATTTACCTAATCATCAGAAACTGTCCATGCTGCCTAAGAATTTATGACCTTCCTTTCAGAACAGAACTGTGACCTTACACATGCAAATCTAAACCCTACACAACATACCGCACACACCACATCCTATGATAAATATGAGAACATCATAATCCACTCCGAGTCACAAGCAACTACGTACTCAACTAGCCAAGAACTTTTCATTTGACCCCATCTAGGAGAAGATCACTATACATCACATGCTCCTCACGCCAGTAGGAGATATACCTCTCTAGCCGTGGTAGAAACCATCAAGAACTCTCCGAATCCCATTTGCTCAAAACCCAACCGTCAGGACTGAATCCTTCTAACCCAACCAAGCTACACAGGTCACCAAAACTCAAGAGCATTACCACAAAACACCTGTAGAAACTTATTACCTCATAAACACCCAAAGAACTAATCATACCCATTACCATACCGATCCAACCTACTACCAAGCTGTCCTATCTATCCGAGTTTCTTCTGAATTGCATTCACATTGATACCTCTCCTCAATACCTCAATCCTCAACCCAGACTCACTACACGAGTCCCTAATATAAACCACACTGTCCTAAGGCTCATAAGCCATTGAATACTCTCTTAAGCACCCCAAAAGTACCACAATCGAGATACCCACTCCGAAGAGACCTTCTATGAATTTCAAGTTGTTCATCTTACTTTCTTGATATTGAAATGTAATTTCAAGTTGTTCATCTTACTTTCTTGATACTGAAATGTAGAATCCACAATGATGTAGAAATACTGCGAGCCTCGACACCATCCAATGTAACTCTCAGCTTTTAGTCACATACGAACCCGCAAAAATTCTCAATTGCCACATATAAGTATTGAATTCATTAGAACCGTTCTCGAGAGTTATCCACTCTGCTCAAATCTCAATTAGACTGATCAAATGGGCCAATCGACCTGAGCCCCATTAGCACTCCAACACCAAAGGATGTAACCCCACCTTAATGCAACCAGATAAATTTTTGCTCCACGCACATTACATCCTTAACTAATAACAACTCAAATCATTCCATGATTCTTATATACTCATAAAACCTAATACAACTCGTATCCAGAAATTCCCTTTACTCGAATCATCCTTGATCTCAGCCTCTACAAGTCATAACTGATTCACCAGTATACCTCAAACTGAAACTAATATGACACTTAGCCATGCAATCAACTTATCAATAGCAGACTCTCCCACTTGGCTCAAAGCCATAGATCAAAACACACAAAACCTCACAATGTCCATACTCTATTACTGACATAATACCATAATGAGATTCAACTAAATCCTTCATAAACTCGTGCAACACAAACCATCTAGTACTTCAAATCATCTGCAAATCTCACATTCACCCTCATAATAATCAAGACAACTCTCACACGCGATACAAACTCAATCTGCAGCACATATAATTCATTAGTAAAGGAGGACTCGCTACAAAATAACATAGGGATCACATGCCCTCAGGACACCCCGCAGGAGATAACCCACCTGCTTCGTCTCAAACTAACATCTCTTTATACCCTTCCACCGTCATAAACATCATGCAATCACTTAATCTTCCTAAGTCTGAACTCATATCACGACATAAAATCTGCTTCATTCCCCAACTAAACAACATGAAAAGTTCCTTCAACACACCCATAACTTAGGGCTATACATCAAATCAAGATGGAAATCAAGCACCAAATAGTTCTTTCTACCCTCAAGCAGACCCTCCTCATCACATCCAAATCATATGAACACATCTCGCAGTCACATCATACTCATCGCGTAGCCATCACTTCCACTAACAGGGACACTACCGAACATATAAATCAAAAAGCACATGCTCACACAATCAACACCTTAGTGCTCAAGCTACAGGTAAAGCCCGGCCCCAAGTCCTCCAGACTGGTCCAAAATCAATACACAGAAATCACATCTCGCATCTCATTCAGGGAATCACAAGTCGTCGATGCACAGCTGATATCAAGTGCTCATGCGCGCATACAAATGCGTGGAAGGAATTTCAAGAGTTACATTTCAAGATGAATCAATGTCGCACGATAAGAATTCAAGAATGTGGGATTTCCTAAAGGTTCTATTGTCTCTCGAATATAAGTACAGACGTCTCTGTACCAATCCGCGAGACTCTACTAAACCTGTTCATGACTCGTGAGACCTATGTAACCTAGGCTCTGATACCAACTTGTCATGACCCAAAACTAATCCTGTCGTGATGGTGCCTAATGTGGTACTAGGAAAGCCGACACACTAACAAAACCAATCAATATTTTCATTTTTAAGACAAAACCAAAGCTATTTAGCAAAAAACCTACATAAGAAGTTTAAATCAAAATAACAGTGCGGAAAAAAAGCCCGACATCGGGGTGTCACTAGTCATGAGCATCTACTACAACCGTTTGACAACATCAAGACTAACATAACCTGGAAATAACTGAATACAACTAAGGGAGGATAAGGACAGAGAAAAGCAGGGCTGGAATTGCTAGGCAGTTACCTGACTAACTCCGATGGACCTGCCACTGCGTAATCAACACCCGCTACTACGTTCACAAATACTTGGATCTGCACACAAGGTGCAGTGAGTAATATGAGTGCGCCAACTCAGTAAGTAATAAAAGTAAATAGAGACTGAGCAATAGTGACGAGCAATAAAACATATACAGTTCATATCATGAAATCTCAGTAAAATACAGCAGGCTTTTAAAATAAGGGTTTTGAGTCAACTCAACTCATTTAAATCCAGTTTAAGTAAAACCATTTAAAACATCTTTCAACAGTTTTCAATGAAGTGATGAAATAGTGAGTAAAAAAAATGAAAACATAAATAGCCCTTCAGGCAAAACTCACTCGTATACAGCCCCTTGGGCAACATAAATCAAGAACAACCCCTCGGCAAACATCATTTGTGAACAGCCCCATCGGGAAAACATGCATCATAAACAACCCCTTGGACAAACCTCACAATCACTCATATACAACCCCTCGAGCATTACCTCACAATCGCTCGTAAACAGCCCCTCGAGCACAATATGAATCAAGAACAACACCTCGGGCAAAATATCATATCACTCACTCAGGGTACTCGCGCTCACTAGGGGTGTACATACTCCGGAGGGGCTCCAACAGCCCAAGCGCTATAACAAGATACCTCATGGCATAAATCAATCAGGCCCTCGACCTCATAACAAGCCACCTCGGCATAAATCAATCAGGCCCGTGGCCTCATAAAAATCATGAATCAATAGCAACATATTGCGACGTGCAGCCCGATCCCATAATATCCTCACAATACAGGCCCTTGGCCTCACTCAGTTAGAAACCTTTCAAGCCACTCGGGCTATCAGTAAAACCGGGTGCTCAGCCCAAAATATCATTTTATGCATCAAAACAGAGTAATAAAGATTGAGTTATGAAATCAGTAAACACAGTAAGACTGAGTACAAATCTTAAATCAAAAAGTGAGAGGATAATAAGAAAAATCCTCTAAAGGTCCAAATAGCTCTGGCACAAGGCCCAAATATGGCATTCGGCCCAATATATAGTAAATTCTTTCTAAAACACATAAGTATCATATAATTTAAGTCAAATACGCAACTTTATAGTTGCTAAGGGACGGACCAAGTCACAATCCCCAACGATGCATGCCCACACGCCTGTCACCTAGCATATGCGCCACCTCAAAATAGTAAAGCAATGTGAAATCCGGGGTTTAATACCCTCAGGACTAGATTTACAATCATTACTTACCTCAAACAAGCCAATTCCAATACCGAGCAGCCAAGCGATGCTCCAAAAATGTCATCTTGCGCATTCCGACCTCCGAACGGCTCGAAACTAACCAAAAACAACTCAAATACATCAAACAATGCTAAAGAACCAATCCCAATTGAAAAAGATCGAATCTTTAATTAAAAGCCCAAAATCGGTCAAAAGTCCAACACGGGCCTGCATCTCGGAACCCGACAAAACTCACAAAATATTATAACACATTTAATTATAAGTCCAACCATACTAGTTTCATCCAATTCCAAATCCGAACCAATATTCAAAACTTATGAAACTTTAGGCAAAAACCCTTAAATTTCACTTTAAAATCATCAATCAAATGCCAAAAACGAAGACGGATTCATGAAATATAACCAAAACCGAGTAGAGAACACTTACCCAATACATATGATGAAAATCGCCTCCAAAATCTCCTAAATCCGAACTCCCCAACTCAAAATATGACTAAATGAACAAATCCTTAATTTATATATTTTTCTGCCAGCTATTCTGCCTCGATTCTTATGTCAAATGATCCCAAAATTTGCTTTGATGACTCCAATGGATTCCTTGTAAACTTTTAGTCAAGTTGGGCTCTTGAATCACTCCATTTGACCTTATATTGAAGGAGATATGTTGGTTTCAATATTTGAAAATAGTGCAGATTTTTAAATACAAAATTAGTGGCAATTTCGTAATTAATCTGAAATAAATCTAGCAATCCAATTTTTAGTAAAATGATCATAAAATCCTTATACAATATCCAAATTCTATGATTCTTTTTTCTATGGCTCCGTAATTATGATACAGATCTAATGCTTCAATAAAAACAGAAATCGGAGCTCATTTGCTTAATGTAGTACCATTTATGCTTGAAAAATGACGTCGAAACATAAAAAGACGAGCGCAACACATCCCAAACCTATCCGAAACTCACCCGAGCCCCTCGGGACCCTGTGCGAACATACCAACAAGTCTCATATCATAACACGAACCTACTTGAGGCCTCAAAACACACATTACAACATCGAAACAACAAAGCACACCTCAATTCGAAACTTCAAACTTTACAACCGATGCCGAAACCTATCAAATCATGTCCGATTGACCTCAATTTTGCATGCAAGTCACATTTGATATTATGGACCTGCTCCAACTTTCGTAATCGGAATCCGACCCTGATATCAAAAAGTCCACTCCCGATCAAACTTTTCAAAATTTCAACTTTTGCTATTTCAAGCCAAATTCTACTATGGACCTCCAAATTACAATTCGGACGCGCTCCTAAGTCCAAAGTCATCCAACGGAGCTAACAAAACCATCAGAAATCCAATTCGAGGTCAAATCTAAAAAGTCAAAACTTGGTCAAACCTTTCAAATTTAAAGCTTCTAGCTGAGAATCATTCTTCCAAATCAATTCCGAATAACTTGAAAGCCAAAACCGACGATTCACATAAGTCATAATACTTCCTATGGAGATACTCATTCCCTCAAATAACTGAGCGAAGTGCAAATGCTCAAATGACCGATCGGGTCGTTACAATTTTATTTATGGATTTTTAGTAGAATATGATTGTGAAATATATAAGAAAAGAAATTAAGTAACAAGACTTGAAAATGATACTTAATGCATCCCAATATCACTTGCTACTTCCCTTACTTAATAATAATTTCCTTATTTCTTATACATTCAAAGCTCTCTACAGTAGCAATGTTTGTTCTGGATAGTTTTGGATGTTATAGCAAATTGCTGTTATAGAGAACATATATTATAACAAAACATGACATTTGGTTCCGAAAAAACTTGGCTTTTATAGTGTAGTGTTGTTATATAAAAATATTGTTATAAAGAGATCTGACTTTATCACTTAATTTCACATGTTTAATATCATTGATAGTTTTTTTTAATAAAAAGAAACTTTTTATACTGATCATGCATATATATAATTTAAATCCTAGTAAATAAGGAGAGAAGCTTACCACACGTGTATATTATTCTATCAGAGTGTGTATATATGCAACTGCTGCACAGTTTCCTTCCCTTTTACAATTGTCATTTCCATACCACCTTTTATAGCTCTAAACAGAGTGGATTATTCAACATATATTTTATTGCTTCTAATCCAAAGGCTATTATTATTGCACTAGCTAGCATTTCTAGCAAGCTCCAAAGGACAAAACATGGAATATAAATGAGCAGAGTGTACTTCAGATTCTACTAGAAATATCATGAGATAGCACAATGTGGATACATGAGGAGAGTGTTGGAGCAACGCTAAAGTTGTTTCCGTATAACTTATAGGTTACGGGTTCGAACAGTGAAAGCAACCACTAATATTTGCATTAAGGTAGACTGTTTATATCACATTTCTTGGAATGTGGTCCTTCTCCAAATCCTACGTGAACGCAAGATGTTTTGTGTATCTTTTTTAGCATATTGTAAATCTATTTTTAGGTTATTTTCCATGGAGAACAAAAAAGGAAAAAAATAAAAGAAAGTTGATATTCTAAACTTCAATACCACACAAAAGGGGGGGGGTAATTTATGTGGTGCCTAATTTTTTGTTTAATCTGATTATAGAAGGACCTGGTTCTTTTATGTGTTCCAACTGCTACTGTTGCAGAATTATAAATACATAAATTAAAGAACAAAGAGATTTTACGTGGAAAACACCTGGCTCAAAAACCATGACCTACCTTCCAGTAGGATTATTGAAAATCAGATTTTTGAGATTGACAACGATCATTCTTTTTTGAGTGAACTCCACTAAAATCACTAATCCAAAAAACTGCATTTACAAAAACTCTTTTGTAAACCTAGGATTAACTCTAATCCCGTTGTAGCACACAACCTCAACTGTTGCAACAACTTCAAGTTAACTCTAACTTGGAAACTCTGAGTACCTAATACAATTGCTTCTAGATAAAGCTGAAAGGTACAATATAAAATCACCTACTACAATTGAACTAGAATAAAAGATAGACACTTGGAACTGGTTCTTCTATCTGATTCAAGTAGCTTCAGGATTGCACGCTTGAATCACACATAAATTGCTTGCAAAGTTGCCTTGCTATTTTGCTCTCAATTCACGTTTAACTTCTACTTAATGCATTATCTGTAAAAGAGAACAACACCGATATTTATGAAGTTAGTAAATAGAGGTTGACTAGAATACTGATGCTACTCTTCCTTGATGGAAGAGTTCTGGTTGGTCTCATCCTCTAACTCTATCCATCCTTAAACCGTGTTCTCTTTGTGTAAGGAGTCTTTCTCCTTATCCAATATGCAACCTTTCGATCAGGATCAGGAGATATCATTTCTAGTAAGTGAGATTTATCTCCTTTGCGTGCATCTTACATGCTTGAGTTGACCATGTTTGTGGTTCACTAGGATGGACCTGGTCCATGCCTGAGTTCCTTTGTTAGTCTTCAAAACTCACTTTTACTTGGGCCAACAAATTTCCCCTTTTTGATGATGACAAACTCTATGCTTTTCACTCACTTCATCCCTGTCAGAACTCAACTTATTCATCAATGCAAAGTTAGAAATTTTTTACTTATCATCAAGGACCAGGTTCATTAGGTTATAAACATCACTTATTCCGAATGTAAAGCACAATATCTTCCCCCTTTTGTCATCATCGAAAAGTTGCATAAACACAATGTGATTCCCAGAATTTTAACAATTACTCATGACCAATGGGGATACTCAAGTGAAATCATGGATTAATCATTAGTAATCAACCAAACATATTTAAACTATCAAGAAAAAGTAAATAATTAATCAAGAGAAAACACAACAAACTTCATTGATAGCAAATATGAGTCTACCATAATCCACAAAAAGAAATAAAAATAGCCAAAACATGAGCAAAACAAGAAAAAATTCCGAATCTGGGTCACTAAAAGGTCTAGACAAGGTTCAAGAACTGAAAGCTAAGAACTTAAGGCTTGGAAGGACTAGAGGGTTGGGTTTTGGCTTGGAGAAGGTGCATCATATCTTGAAGAATGCCATCATTCTTCTCCTTTTCCTTTGTGAGCTAAGTTCTGAGAGCATCTGTCTCAGATTCAACCTCTACTAAACGAGCCTTAGCCTAGCTATCTCAGCATCCTTTGCCCCGTTCTCCTGCACTAAAGCTCTGACTTTGCTATTTATAGGTGTCTTCTTGGATGAACCAGGTTCATTGGGAATGGCAGTGACCTCATAGTCACAAGCAATCAAAGTGTTGATTCCAAAGTGATCATTGCTTGTGGAAATTTCCCATTTCTTCAGTTGCACCTTACAATGATCAAGCACAGTAGTCAGAATAAATCCATAAGAAGTGGCATGGGCTTTGGAGACATTGATAAACCTGTCCAGTAGCTTAATAATAAATGCAGGCCAGTTGATCTGCCTTTCACTTTCAAGACACTCCATCAACACCAAGTCCTTATAGTTAGCAATGTGCCTTCTTTCCTACCTAGCCAGCAAGCACTTGTTGACAAATTCAAACATGACTTTGTGTTGTGGCTTCATTTCACTCTTATGCACAACTTTGGCCTCATTCACTTCTGTGACATCTCAGAATCTCCTAGTGATTGCAAGGGTAGTAGGAAGGGAGTCCATACTTGGCCATCTTTGCCTTGTGTAATCATCATATTCTCAGAGGGAATGTCAACAATCTCACCCAGCTCCTTTGCATCAAAGGTCACTTGGACCCCTTTCACCTGGATGGTAACTCTATCATCCTTGACCTCTGCATTTGCCATGAATTCAATGATCTGATTCCCGGCCAGCCTACCATTCAACTGAAGGACCATGTCCTTCTAACCCTGAGCAGCTAGAGCATCAACCAATCGAACCATTCCTGGTTCCACCAAATCCTTCAGAAGTCTACACTTCAAGATTTTTCTTTTGCCAAACTTGGCCATCTTATCTTGTTCATCATCAGATTCACTCTCTTCTTCACCACTCCATTCCCCCTCCTCAGTAATTCTAACTTGTTTGTTTTTCACAGCAGACCTTGTCCTCTTGGCCAATGAAGGTTCAACAGTCTTAGACACAGATGAAGACTTCTTGGAAGAAGTCTTGGTCTTTTTGGGCTTGGGGGTCTGAACCTTCACAGTTGTGTGCTCTTCCTAATTGACCTGTTCTACCTCATCCACATCAACAGCCTCAACAGGATCTACAACCGTAACTTTCCCTTTATCCATCATTTTCTTCTTGCTTTCTGCCATAGCCTTTTGTAACCCACTCTCACTCTGCTTCATCATGCTTCATGTGGCCCTTCCTTTTGGTAGAGAAATCTAAGTAGTTGTTGGAGAAGAAGCCTTTATTTTCTTGGAAGGTTTTGCAATGATGGGGGCTTTTGGTGTTGTGATTCTCCTTTTTTTGGATCATAGCTAGCACCCACTTTCTTCAGAAGGTCTGCTAGGGTCTCTTTAATAGATGAACCAGGTTCATCTGCTTGTGAACTAAGATTAACCAACCCTTCAGCAGCCTTCCCTGAACCACTTCCCCCTATCTTCTTGCCACTCTCTTTTAACAGTTGCATGTTCAACCCCACAGATAGCTGGTCTCACCAATTCAGAAGTGGGTGAAGAATCATCCACTTCTTTCCCTTTTCCCCTCACATCACTACGCACACCCTCACTCTCCTTTTCTTTTTCACCTTTACCACCTCTCCTTCTTGGCTCAGGCAATTCCACATTCCTAATAGACCCAACCTGAACAAACATATTGTCTAAGCTTTCAACTAAAATAGAACGTACCTTAGAATGGGAATTTTGAGCCTTCTCAGAGTCAGAAGACCAAGTTCCTTCCCCCTCACTCACAAATTTGAAAAAATCATCTGAGTTCTTAGAATCTTTGGCTTGCCTTTCCTTTAATTTCTCGTTCAATTTCTTTGAAAGAGCACCAGCTGCCACCGTTTTGCGAGCAAGCATTTTTACTCGCCTTCTCCTAGGTTAAGGGGTTGTGCTGGGTGGATGAATCAAAGGGGGTAGGTTATGGAGGAGTGCATGGGTTATCTTGGGGGGTTAGTCATCTTGCTAATTCTAGAGGAGGATTTCTGAATTGGGGTTTTGGAAGAGAGAAGAATAGAGTGCAGAAGAAATTCGACAGTTTAGAGAATTATGAAAGTGGTAGTGATTGTGATGATGAGTTTTTAAATAGAGAGGCTTAGTTAATGACTAACGACAGCTTTTTGTAGTCAATTAGAAGTCCAATCAACCTGAAATTTCAGGTTGAATAAGCGGTTAAGCTTCCCTAGATTCTAGGCATTTTATGTGGTGAGGATTCTATTAGAGACAGAACTGGTTCAAACTTTAGAGGGATAGGTTTTTGTGATGATTTTGAACATGGGTAGGACTCTGCTCATGAATTAAATATTAATATTTTTAATTGTGCAGAATGTAGAAAACATACCTCGTTATTTAGGTGAACCAGTACTGATGAACCAGGTTCTTCACTAAGAATCTTATTGATCATGCCTCAATTTACCAAAATAGAGAAAATTTTGTGAGAGATCAGTGAGTCATATCAACACATGTTACAGGAGTATACTATTTACATTATGATAACGAGCAACAATTAATCTATATATTTACACAAGTTCTAGATTTTCTAACAAAAAAAATCTTTTTCAATTTTTTTCATTGTGCATTCTGAACTGTTCCCATTAGATGATCTTAATCATCCCTAATTCTAACTTGTTCCTTTGAAAGTGCTCTCTACTCAGTGCTTTAGTGAAGATGTCAACAATCTGTTTATCAGTAGCACAAAATTCTAGGAAAGCAATTTTTTCTCATAGTTGTCCCTCAAAAAATGGTGTCTAACATCTATGTGTTTAGTTCTCTTATGATGAAATGAGTTCTTAGTCATACTAATAGCACTAGTGTTATCACAGAAAATAGGGATGCAACCAACTTCAATACCAAAATTCCATCAACTACTGTTTGATCCATAGTAATTGAGCACAACAGGAAGCATCAACAACATACTTAGCTTCAGCAGTGGATAAGGCCACTGAATTTTGCTTCTTAGCAGCCCATGACACAAGACATGAACCAAGGAAGTGTGCCATACCTGAGGTGCTCCTTCTATCCACTAGGAAACATGCATAGTCAGCATCAGCATATCCCACTAGGTTAAAGTTACTACCTTTTGGATACCAAATACAAAGGTCAGTAGTGCCTTTCAAGTATCTCAATATTCTCTTGACAGTAGTCAAGTGGGATTCCTTTGGATTTGCTTGAAATCGAGCACAAAGTCCTACACTGAAAACAATGTCAGGTTTGCTTGCAGTAAGATACAAAAGTGAACCAATCATACCCCTATACAACTTTTGATCAACAGATGAATCAGGTTCATCTATGTCCAATTTTGTGGCTGTTGCAATAGAAGTGTCTATTTCTTTTGATTCTTCCATTTTAAACTTCTTAATCAATTCTTTTGCATATTTCTGTTGATGGATTATGGTTCCATTTGAGTTTTGTTTAATTTACAAGACTAAAAAGAAATTAAGCTCGCTCATCATACTCATTTAAATTCACTACCCATAAGTATTGCAAATTCCTTACTTAAATTTTCAGTGGTTGCCCCAAAAATTATGTCATCAACATATATTTGTACTACAAGAAGGTCCTTACCTTCTTCCCTCAAGAATAGAGTACTATCAATTTTACCTCTCTTGTAGCCATGCGTCACGACCCTAACCCGGTCGTGATGGAGCCTCTCATGAAGACAAGGCCAGCCAATTAAACTCAATTCACTTTTTAAAATAGTTAAACAATATAAAAGCAGTCTAAACATGATTTAGTGATAATAAATAGCGGAAATACAACCTGACACAGCCCTAACCGGGGTGTCACAAGTCACAAGCATCTACTAGGGTATAAATACAACTGAAAGTATGAAGTGTACAAATACAGACTAATGAAATGTAGAGAGAGAAAAGTAGTGCTGCGAATGCCGGCAGCTACCTTGCTAAACTCCGATGACTCTGCCTCAAATCAACTAAAACCTGCTACCGGGTGTATAAATACCTGAATCTGCACACAAGGTGCAGGGAGTAAAGTGAGTACTCCAACTCAGTGAGTAACAAATATAAATAATGACTGAAAGTAAGAATTCACGTAAAACACAAGGCACTCCATACTGAAGCAGTAAAATCACTTAAAACAGTAAAACAGTGAAAATTCAAGTGAAAGTCCCTTTCTCAACAAGTAAAACAAGTAATTAACAGGTAAATAAACAAATAGAAATTTGCCCCTCGGGCACAGTATCAATAAATCCGCCCCTCGGGCAACATCTCAGAACAGTACCAGCCCCTCGGGCTCAATCTCACATCACAATGGGTACCCGCGCTCACTGGGGGTGTACAGACTCCGGGAGAGGCCCCTTACGGCCCAAGCGCAATATCAACCCATCTCGTGGCATCAAATCTAGGCCCTCGACCTCATATCAATCAAGCTACCTCGTGGCATATTTATGTATCTCAGACCCTCGGCCTCATATCAGTATCAAAGTATCTCACAACTAGGCCCTCGACCTTACTCAGTCCAAAAATCATCACAAGCCCCTCGGGCAATAGTAAAATAGTATTTCTCAGCCCAAAACATCATTTAAAAATATCATTTAAGTCTCAAAACTAAGTAAAGATGGCTGAGTAGTAATATAGTAGAAAATAACATGATTGAGTTCAACTAATAAGTCAAAACAGTGAGGAAATAGTAATAAAAATCTCCGAAGGGTTCAAATAGTTGGCACAAAGCCCAAATATGGCAATCAGCCCAAATCATGATGATAGCAAATAAGTTTCAATCAAATACGGGATAAAATCATCAATCGGGACGGACCAAGTCACAATCCCCAATAGTTCACAACCCCACGCTCGTCATCAAGCATGTTCCTCACCTTAATATAGCACTACAATGTGTGATCTGGGGTTTCATACCCTCAGGACATCATTTACAATCATTACTCACCTTGAACCGGCTAAACCTCTAGCTCACGACGCCTTTGCCCCTCAAATCGGCCTCCATGCGCGTCGAATCTATCTAAAATCAGAACGAATACGTCACAATATGCTAAGGGAACAAAGCCCAAGCGAAAACAATCAACAAAGGGCACAATTCCCGAAATTACCAAAACCCGAGCCCCGGGCCCACATCTCGGAATTGGGTAAAATTTATATTTTCAGAATCCTCATACTCTCACGAGTCTAACCAGACCAAAATTATCCAATTCCGGTTCCATTTGTTTCTTCAAATCATCATTTTATATTTTTGGAAGATTCCACAACTTTTCTTCCCAAATTCCATCCCAAATTACGAATTAAATGATGAATTCAATGATAGATTCATGTATTCTAGCCAAATCTGAGTTAGAATCACTTACCCCGATGAATTTCTTGAAAAACCTTCGAAAAATCGCCAAAATCCAAACTTTCTAGGTCAAAATATTAAATAAAACCCAAAACCTCGTATTTATAGAGTATCCCACAGATTTCCACCTTTGCGGACCGCACATAAACGACCGCGGTCCGCACAAAAATGACTGTGGCCGCACATGTTTTTATCTGCAGTGATAGGCTTTAGTATTTTGGCCATAACTTTTGCTACAGATATCCAAATTGCGATACTTTACCTTTATGGAAACTAGACACGAAGGGTTACAACTTTTGTTTTTGAATTATCTCAAAATTTCTTGTAGATCAAAAGATATGAGCTTCCGAAGTAGGACCAGTAAAATGTTCCCCACCGCGGCCGCTCTGCATTTTGTGCGGTCCGCACAGCACCTACCGCGGACGCACTTCATTTTGTGCTTGGGTTCCGAGGCCTGCAACCCTTCTTGACCTGCTACAACCATGATTTTCGGCCTAAAACATCTCGGAACCCCCGGAACTTCAAACCAATTGTGCCAACACATCCCATGACATCGTTCAAACTTGTTCAAAACTTCGGAACGCTCACAACAACATCAAATCACCAATTTAACATAGAATTCAAGCCTAAGAACTCCAAGAACTCTTAAATTATGCTTTCGATCAAAACGTCTATCAAATCTCGTCCGAATGACCTGAAATTTTGCACACACATCCCAAATGACACAATGAAGCTACTGCAATTCTCGTATTTCCATTCCGACCCCTATATCAAAACCTCGCCTATCAACCGGAAATCGCCAAAATATCAACTTCGCCAATTCAAGCCTAAATCTTCTCTGCAACTCTAAAACCCATTCTAATCGTGCTCATAAGTCACAAATGACCTAACGGAGCTAACCAAACCATAAAAATTCCAATCTGAGATCAAATACACACAAGTCAAATCTTGGTCAAACCTTTCAAATTTTAAGCTTTCAACTGAGACTGTTCTTCCAAGTTTATTCCGATTATCCTAAAAACTAAAACCAACGATTTACATAAGTCATATTACATTACACGGGGCAAGTCATGCCCGAGAACTGGCGAGAAAAATGCAAAAGCTCGAAACGACCGGTTGGGTCGTTATACCATGTTCAAGCAGGAATTTGGACAGTCGTTCATACCATGCTCTAGGAGCCTGCTTGAGTCCATAGAGAGCCTTGTCTAATTTGTATACATGTTCCGGACACTCCTTGCTCTCAAACCTTGAAGGTTGTTTGGCAAACACTTCTTCCTTTAAGTAGCCATTTAGGAAAGTACTTTTGACATCCATCTGATAAAGAGTAAATTCCATGTGTGCTTCAAATGCTATGAGGAGTCTTATTGCTTCCAATCTTGCAACTGGAGCAAAGGTCTCATTATAGTCTATGCCTTCCTCCTGGCTGTAACCTTGAACCACCAACCTTGCCTTGTTCCTTGTAATAGTTCCATCTTCATCAAGTTTGTTTCTGAAGACCCATTTAGTGTTAATTACTGATCTGTCCTTGGGTCTTCGAACCAAATGACAAACTTGACTTCTTTCAAACTGATTGAGTTCATCATGCATGACATTCACCCAGTCAGCATCCTTCAAAGCCTCCGCAACATTTTTAGGTTCAATAAGAGATAAGAAAGCATCAAAAGCACATAGATTTTTTAATTGAGATCTAGTTTTAATTCCAGAGGTTGGATCAGTAATTATGTTCTCAATGGGATGAGAACTTTGATACTTGTAAGGTTTCACAACCAACTGGTTTCTGTTTGATGTTTCTCCAGTATTCTGTTGCTGAGGAACATGATCATGGACAAGTTCCATTTGGGGATTAGATTCAGTTCTTCTTTGTTCAATTCCCCCCTGTCAGGTTGCCCTAGATGGAAGAACATGTTCCTTCTTCTGGTGCAGCTTCATTTAACTCTTTTACCAACCCAATAGCTTCATCTTCATGTTCCTGTCTCTTAGAAAGAATGTTAGATTCATCAAAAACTGCATGTGCACTTTTTTCTACACACATAGTTCTTTTGTTGAATACTTTATAAACTTTGTTATGTCCAAGAATACTCCCTCATCACTTCTAGGATCAAACTTACCTAGGGAGTCCTTTCCATTATTGTGCACAAAACACTTGCATCCAAATTTCCTAAGATGGGATATATTTTGTTTTCTCCCTTTAAGTAACTCATAGGGAGTCTTCTCTACAAGAGGTCTAGTCATGCACCTATTAATGATGTAACATGCAGTATTTACAGCCTCTGCCCAGAAGCTATGAGGCAGTTTACTAGAAAGAGGCACAGTCCTAGCCATATCTTCAAGAGTCTAATTCTTTCTTTCAACTACTCCATTTTGTTGAGGAGTCCTAGGGGTAGAAAAATTATGATCTATACCATGATCATCACAAAATTTAGCAAACTTAGCATTTTCAAATTCAGTTCCATGATCAGACCTAATTGATGCAAGTTGATTACCTAGTTGTTTTTGAGTTTTTCTAACAAAGGCAGTAAACATGTCAAATGCTTCATCCTTAGATGTTAAATAATATCCAAGTAAACCTAGAGTAATCATCAACAAGCACTATCACATATTTCTTACCACCTCTCTGCTTAATGTTCTCATTGGACCACAGAGATCCATATGAACCAATTCTATCGACCTGGACGTGCTTACTACTTTCTTGCTTTTAAAAGAGGATCTTATCTGCTTCCCCCTTGCACAAGCCTCACAAACTTTATCTTCTTTAAACTTGATGTTAGGCAGCCCTATCGCCAGGTCCTTAGAGACTAATTTGTTGAGTTGACTTAGACTTGCATGTCCAAGTTTTTTGTGCCAAAGGAGGGGACCATTGTCCAACACACTTAGACAAGTGAGTTCATTTTCTGAAAGAGTGGACAGATCTACAATGTATATATTTGATAGGTTTTCAATATCTTTTCCTTGTATTTTGATGATCTAACAAACTTAATGTCAAGGATCAGATACGGAAACTGACTCACTTGGACTACACTGCATTTAACAGATTCCAGCTAAATGTGAAATACCATAGCTTCAGGAGCTAGGAAACCAAATAAGGACCTGACACCATTGTGGTTCCCTCATAGCAGTACAAAGTCAATTGGACACAGCTAGAAACGAAGTGACTGCCTGCACTATTTCTGCTGCACCGCACTACTTTCAGCGCCCACTCACTTCTTGACCAACTAAAGTGCTCACATCATTTCAAGTGATGTGATCAAGGTGTACCAACATGAGTTTATATTGAAACATAATTCTGGAATTGGATCAATACTTCCAGCTTTTGCAAAATAGAGAAATCAATCCTCACGAGCTTGAAGAACAAAGTTGAATGCGACTACCGACCAGTTCCTAAAGTTAGCATGTTGTTGTCCTTAGTTGAGTTGTAACTTTGTGATTGTACTGATTGTATCTCCTAAATTGCTTAGCTAATAGAATTGATTAGGAATCCTCTTGCAAATCCGTAAACTCCTTGAGTTTATGTTGTGACTAGGTTTAGTCATAAGCAAAAGCCTTTGTAACTGTAGAGTGACAAAGTGGCTTGTGGTGAGAGCATCACAAGTTAGTAAAAGTCTTTGTAACTAGGGAGTCACAAAGTGGCTTGTGGTAAGAGTACCACAAGTTAGTTGAGTTGAATTCTTTGTAATGGAGTCATTACAAAGTGGCTTGTAATAGGTTTTTACAAGTTAGTGAAGTTGAAAGCCTACAGGTGTAGGTTGTGGTTTTTGGTCCCCTTGTGTGGGATTTTTCCATGTAAAAATTTCTTGTCTCATTTACTTACAGTTTATTAGCATTCTCAGCAGAATCTCGTAGAGGACCAGGTACTCTACTATTTGGTGGACTCATACAAACTAACAGTTGGTATTAGAGCAGGTTCCTCCTATCAGGCTAACACCTAGGAAGGATCCTTATGGCTGCTCCACCAAATTTTGAAGAAGATCAATCTACATACAGACCACCCAGGTTCAATGGACAATACTATGGGTGGTGGAAAATAAGATTGCATGATTTCATCATGGCTGAGGATTCTGAGTTATGGGATATCATATGCGATAGCCCTTATGTGTGACGACCCGGCCGGGCGTCTTAAGAATTAATGCCCCGATCCCCTATTAACGGTTTTCCACAAGTTTATTTCTGCTAATGTTATTTGACGGGATGCTCAATTTTGAGTTTTGAGGAGTTTTTGGGACACTTAGTCCCTAAATAAGAGCTTAAGTGTTAGAAAGTTGACCGAAGTCGGAACAGTGGGGAGACAACCTCGGAATGGAAATCCGACGGTTTCATTAGCTCATAGGTGAATTTGGGGCTGGGAGCATGTTCGGAATGTGTTTTGGAGGTCCGTAGCTAATTTAGGCTTGAAATGCCGAAGTTTGAATTTTCGAAGTTTCCGGTCCGATAGTGAGATATTGATCCGAGGGTCGGAATGGAATTCCGGAAGTTTCAGTAGCTCTTTCATGTCATTTGGGATGTGTGTGCAAAATTTCAGGTCATTCGGACGAGATTTGATACAGTTTTTGATCGAAAACATAATTTAAGAGTTCTTAGGCTTGAATCCTATGTGAAATTGGTGATTTGATGTTGTTATAAGCGTTCCAAAGTGTTGATCAAGTTTGAGCGATGTCATGGGATGTGTTGGTATAATTGGTTTGAAGTTCCGGGTAGGTTCCGGGAGTGCAAAAATCCTAGCTGTAGCAGGTCTACAGAGGTTGCAGGTCCCAGAACTCACTCACGCGGTCCGCACAAAAATTAGTGCACCCGCGTTGAGTGCTGTGCGGACCGCAAAAAAGCGGGCGCGGGCGTGGTAGGCGTCGCGCGGACCGCACAAAGTGGGGCGTGGCCGCGGTGAAGAGCCCTCCCGCTGGTCCTACTTCGAAAGTTCATATCTTTTGATCTATAAGGAATTTTGAGGTAATTCAAAAACGAAAGTTGTAACCCTTCGTGTCTAGTTTCCAGAAAAGTAATGATATCGCAATTTGGACATCTGTAGCAAAGGTTATGGCCAAAATACTAAAGTCTGTCACTGCAGAGGGAGGCCTGTGCGGCCGCACGTTGCCTTCGCGCGGACCGCGTGAGTTTTGGTGCGGCCCGCAGTAGCTGGAAACCTGAGGGTTACCTATAAATACGAGGTTTTGGGTTTTATTTAATATTTTGACCTAGAGAGCTCGGATTTTGGCGATATTTCGAAGGTTTTTCAAGAAATTCATCGGGGTAAGTGATTTTAACTCAGATTTGTCTAGAATACATGAATCTAACACTGAATTCATCATTTAATTCGTGATTTGAGAGGGAATTTGGGAAGAAAATTGTAAAACCTTTCAAAAATTTAAAATGATAATTTAAAGGACCAAATAGTGTCGGAATTGTATAATTTTCGTATGGTTAGACTCGTGAGAGTGCGAGGTTTCTGGGAATATAAATTTTTACCAATTCCGAGACGTGGGCCCGAGGGGCATTTTGGTCATTTTTCATAATTTCGCGTATTAGCTTTGAATTAAAACATAGGATCATTTGTTTGAGATGATATTTACGATATGCAATTGAATTGATTAGATTTGGGCCATTTGGAGTCGGATACTCATGGCAAAAGCGTGGTTTCTAGCTGATTTTGAGCCGGTTCGAGGTAAGTGGCTTGTCTAACCTTGTGTGGGGGACCTTTCCCTTTAGGATGTGCTATATTTGATAATTTAAATGCCCTGTACGTGAGGTGACGAGCGCGTACTTGAGCTAATTGTTGAAAATCTGGTTTTTCCTTAAGTATTTCAATTGAGTTCTTTTTCTTGTTTTATTCTACTTATGAATTTAGCATGTTGCTAGTCTAGAAAGACATGTTTAGTTGACTTAACTACCTATTTGCTTAAATTGCCTGAATTGCATTACGTGAAGCATGTTAGGCTAGAAGTAAATGTTTACTTGGTACGAAATTAGCGTTTAATTTAATATTCTTGTGTTGTTGCTCCGTGTTTTAAATTGGGACTACGGGTTAGATTCCCGGGAGATTTCCCCTGCACATTTACTTTGGGACTACGGGTTAGATTCCCGGGAGATTTCCCCTGCACATTTACTTTGGGACTACGGGTTAGATTCCCGGGAGATTCCCCCTGCACATTTACTTTGGGACTACGGGTTAGATTCCCGGGAGATTCCCCATGCATATTTACTTTGGGACTACGGGTTAGATTCCCGGGAGATTCCCCCTGCACATTTACTTTGGGACTACGGGTTAGATTCCCGGGAGATCCCCCGCACATATATTGAGGATACCAAGAGATCATCGGGATACCAAGAGATCTCTGGCTTATATTGAGGATACCGAGAGATCCTCGGGATACCAAGAGATCCCTAGTACATATTGAGGATACCAAGAAATCCTCGGGATACCAAGAGATCCCTGGCTTATATTGAGGATACCGAGAGATCCTCGGGATACCAAGGGATCCCTAGTACATGTCGAGGATACTAAGAGATCCTCGGGATACTTAGAGATCCCCGGTTACTTTCCTTATGGTTTGCTTTCATCATTGTTTCCGTTATTGTACTCTTATTATCCTGCATAGATTCTTACTGTAGGTTCTCAATTGCACTGCTTATCTTATCCTGCCATCTTTATAATTTATATAACCTCAGTAGGGCCCTGACCTTCCTCGTCACTACCCAACCGAGGTTAGGCTTGGTACTTACTGAGTACCGCTGTGGTGTACTCACGCCTCTTCTGCGCATGTTTTTCATGTGCAGATCCAGGTACCTCTACTCAGGCGCACTATCAGTGAGGTAGGAGGACTATGGAGCTTTCGAGGTAGATCTGCTGCGTCCGCAGACCGACGAGTCTCCCTCTTTATTCTATCTTTAGTACTTAGTTCTCTTTCCTTCTGTTTGTTAGATATTCTGGAGTTGGAGCCTCAGTATACATTTCTGTAGCCTGTGTTTTCCCGTGAGTTTCCGGGTTTTGGGATTGTTTTAGTCTTAAGATATTGAGTCGTATATGCCGAGCGGCATTTAGTACAATTTCCTTTTTAGATAATTAAATATGGTATTCTATTTTTCCACAATTATTATGTTTCCGCAAGTGTTAGGCTTACCTGGTCACGAAGACTAGGTGCCGTCATGACATGTTCACGGTTGGTGAACTAGGGTTGTGACATTATGTTCCAACAAAGGTACTTGAAGAACTTCCATTTTCAATGGCAAAAACCAGTAAAGAATACACTGACGCAGACAAGAAAGCTATGGAGAAGAATTTTCGTGCCAAGAAGATTCTAGTATGTGGAATAGGACCTGAAAAATATAATAGAATCTCTGCTTGCGACACTACAAAGGAGATATGAGAAGATTTGCAAACAGCTCATGAGGGAACTACCCAAGTAAAATAGTTTAAGATCGATATGCTCACTACCGAGTATGAACTCTTCAGGATGAAGGACGATGAATCTATTCAAGATATGCAAACAAGATTCACTTCCATCATAAATGAGTTACACTCACTTGGCAAAACCATTCATAGAAACAAGTTAGTGAGGAAAATCCTCAGTATTCTGCCTAGCCCATGGGAAAGCAAGGTGAATGCTATTACTGAATCAAAGGATTTGCAGGAGTTGATCACAGAAGAGCTTATTGGAAATCTGAGACCTACGGGATGAAGAAGATAGACAGTGAAAGAAGAGAATCAAAGAAAGAAAAGAACCTGGTACTTAAAGCTGATAGCAATGACTCAAGTGATGAAGACATTGACATAACTTACTTGACAAAAAGGTTTCAGATAGGGGTGGGCATTGGTCGGTTCAGTTCTATTATGAATATTATCGGTTTAGCATATCGGTTATAGGTTTACAAATATGATAAACCGATAACTAAACTGATAAGATATTAGTTATCGGTTATCGGTTAATCAGTTATCGATAATTATCGGTTCAGTTGTCGGTTTACCCGATAATATAACTCAATCTAGAGTTAAGCAAAAAAAGAGAAGACAATCACTCGAGTTAAGCAAAAAGAGACGAATTCACATCTATAATATACTACCCAATTCTGTGTTCTATCCACAACTAATATTTGAAGAATATTTCATTTGGACAAATTTATGACCTGTGCAATCTCAAAAATTGATACTACAACTCCACAAGCATTTTATCTCCATTTCACTGGAAATATTAGTTAATAGGAACATAAATTACAATTTTTTGGGCTCCTACCAAACTATAATCAAGAGATCAATCATTTTCGAGAGTCCAATGGTAGCAAGAGCAATAAGAGTACTAGTAATTCAAAAGTTGTCCAAACACAACTGAAATAGTGTTAATTCTTCAACAATCCTAATAGATTAATAACAATACAAAGTAGTAGCAATTTCACCTTAAAATAATAAAGTACAAACATAGTGCTAAAATATGAGCACAAAATAAAGAATCGAAAACAATCAAAAATCCTATATTTTTATTATCGAACTCTACAGTAAAACTCAAAAGAATGGAACCAAATTTGTTCTTAACAAAGAAGTAATTTTGGAATACAAATTTACGCTAATATTCTAAGAATGTGGTTGTACATTGAAATTTGAAAAAGAACTGTTCAAAATTGAATCGGAGTTTGAAGAGTGAACATTGAAACTTCAATATTGAATGCGGCTGGGAAAATTAGGAGAAAAAGAGAGAATGAAGCTCTAGAAATTGGGTAAAATCCTAATTTTATTAAATCTTATTGGGTTATCGGTTAACCCATTAAGAAATTTGGCAACCCGTGGCTCGAACCGATAATCCAATAGTAAAAAAATACAAAATCGTTACCAAACCATTAACCCGATTACCCGATATCGATACCCCAATAACCTTTTATCGGTTTGGGCTATCGGTTATACCCGATATATGCCCAGCCTTAGTTTCAGAAGATGGTCAGAAGAAATGGAGAAATACTAAAAAGGGCTGCTCTAGCAAACCAAAAAACTATGATCTCTGTCATAAGTGTGGAAAGCCTGGACACTTCATCAAAGACTATCCTCTCTTGAAGCAAGAATTCTCCAAGAACAACCCTGAAAAAATAGTTAAGAGGAACACGGTTCCTTTTAAGGACTTCAAAAGAAAAAGATATGCTGACAATGTGACGAAACAGGCTCTTGCAGCTTGGGGAGATTCCTCTGTTGAGTCTAAAGATGAAACTGATGCTGTTGATAGTTCCATGATGGCAGTTTAAGGCAATGAAAATGGATATGACTCAACCTTTGCTTTGATGGCCCAATCAGATGATGATGAAGACGATGACAACAAAGAGGTAAATTTCAGGGATGTTCAGAGAAATCTGAAATCCTACTCTCCTAAGAAACTCATGTCTTTAGCTAATGTATTAATTGACACCTATCATAGTCTTGTGGAGGATATGGATTCCTTGACCGTAGAACTAGGAGAAGTTGAACAAACTAGAGATGATTTGTGGCTATAGTTATTGACCATAAGGAAACCATTGAAAAATTCAAAGAAGAAAGAAGTGACTTCATGGCAATAATTGTTGACCTAAGGGAATCAATGGAGAGACCAGGGACTAAGTCAAAACCTAGAAATTCTGGAAAAGGAAAAAAGATAGCTAGTGTGGAACACATTAGGCTTGAAACTAAGTTGAAAGTTGTGAGAACTAGGATGTGTGCCGAAATTGAAAAAAACAAGAACCTCCAAACTGATATGGAAAGAGAAGAAAATGATCTTGAAAGTTCTTAAAGTGGACCTGGTCCTCAAAAGCCACCACTGCCATGCACACTAATAATGGTGGAAACAGGCAGTGAATAGAGTTCCAAAGGGAGAAAACTCCTTACAACCCTCACAGCAAGTATGTCACTGTCTATGATAACTAGCCTTGTACCCATTGTGGGAACAACGGGCACTTCAAAGAAAATTACCTGGTTAGGGATCAATCTGTTTAGAAAAACAACATGTTTGCTGAAAAGATGACTACAAAAGAGGGATCAGGTTCCACTCACAAAACATGCACATTACCTGCATAGACTAAGAGAGCTCTTATTCATCCTCTTGCCTACTACAAGGGACCCAAACTTGTTTGGGTTCCTAAAACTAACACTTAATCTCCTTGTGCAGGGAACAGTGAAAGGAAACGGTCAACAATAGTTCATGGATAGTGGGTGTTCAAAGCACATGACTAGGAACACCATGGAGTTTCTTTCACTAAAAGCCCTTCAAGGAGGGAGTGTATCCTTTGGCAATGGGAAAAAGGGGTACATTCTTGGAGTTGGAAAAGTCAGGAAGTCATTCACTCATTTTATTGAAAATGTGTACTATGTCAATGGCCTTAAGTATAGTTTCTTCAGTGTCTCTCAAATCTGTGATAAAGGAAACAAGGTGGAATTCTTGTCCAAAATATGTACAATCACTGATCTAGTAACCGGTGAAGTGGTACTTATGGCCAAAAGATACAAGAACATCTATGTTATTAATTTCGAGTCCTTACAAAGTGGTGATTTGAGTTTTCTGAAAGCTGTTGATGATGATGCTGAACTATGGCACAGAAGACTGGGCCACACAAGTTTTTCTCTTCTGAACAAACTAATTCAGAAGGACCTGGTCCATGGTCTGCCATGTCAAAATTCAAGGTGCAAAAGGTTTGTGATGCATGTGCTAGAGGGAAACATGTGAAGTCCTCCTTTAAGTCTAAAAGGGATGTGAGAACCTCAAAGCCACTAGGGCTTCTACATATGGATCTATGTGGCCCTATGAGAGTGCAAAACAGAGGAGGAAAAAGATACATTTTGTGATAATGGATGACTACTACAGATTCACATGGACTTTGTTTCTCAGAACCAAAGATGAAACCATTGAAGTGTTTGTGGCTTTTATGAAGAAAATCCAGGTGAAGATGGAGTCTAGAGTCACATACATTAGATCAGATCATGGGATAGAATTTGACAATATCAAATTTGATGAGTTTTGCATGAAAATTACATCACTCACAACTTCTCAACTCCCAGAACTCCCCAGTAAAATGGAGTATTAGAAAGGAAGAACAGAACTCTAGAAGAGATGGCAAGAACAATGCTAATCGACAGTGGAATTGCAAAGAACTTCTGGGCTGAATCTGTTAACACTGCCTGCTACTTGGTGAATAGGTGCATGATCAGATCACTTCTGAACAAAACCCCCTATGAATTGTTGAATGGAAGAAAACCCAAGATGACTCACCTAAGAACATTTGGGCGCAAATTCTATGTTCTCAACAATGGAAAGGATCAGCTTGGTAAATTCGATGCCAAGAGTGATGAAGGAATATTTATGGGCTACTCTTCTCAAAGCAAGGCTTACAAGATATATAATAAGCGGACTTAATGTGTTGAGGAAAGTGTTTATGTTATTTTTTATGAGTCTTATCCATCCTGTGAGAAGAGTGCTGAAGAAGATCAAGATGGAGAACCCTTACTAGTCCCCGGTGAAATCATTGACATGACAAATGGAAAGGCAAATATAATGAGTCAAGTAAAAGAGCTAAGTGAAGACAATATTGCCTCATCTCCAAAGGAACCAAGTGCTTCAATTACAACCACTGAAGCTGAAGAAAGAATGGTTGATGTAGTTCAGGAAACTCCATTAGCACCTGAGAGAGGAACGCATGAAAACCAGCCAAACGTACCCACGTTCTCTCAAAATGAACCTCAAACTTCTAACTGCAAACACCAAAGCTCTCATCCGATGGACAACATTATTACTCCTTTAGATTCCGAAGTATAAACCAGGTCAAGAGCCAGAAGTTCACTTGCCTTCTCAGCTTTTCTCTCCCAAATAGAACCCCAAGAATATCAAGGAAGCCTTGAAAGATGCAAATTGGATTACAGCCATGCAAGACGAGTTACATCAGTTTGAAAGGAACAGTGTTTGGCACCTGGTACCCAGACCCTCAAATCAAACCATTATAGGAATTAGGTGGGTATTCAGAAACAAGCTCGACAAACATGAAACTATCACAAGGAACAAGGCCAGGCTAGTAGTTCAAGGCTACAATCAGGAGGAAGGGATTGACTATGATGAAACGTTTGCTCTGGTCGCTCGCATGGAAGCTATTAGAATTCTAATCGCTTTTTCATCTCATATGGAATTCACCTTATTCCAAATGGATGTCAAAAGTGCATTTTTGAATGGACTTCTTAAGGAAGAAGTCTATGTGAAGCAACCTCCAGGGTTTGAATGTCATGAACACCCTGAATATGTTTTTAAACTGGACAAAGCATTGTACGGGCTGAAGCAGGCTCCTCGAGCTTGGTATGAAAGGTTGTCAAAGTTCCTCTCGGAAAATGGCTTTAAAAGAGGTAAAATTGACAACACTCTATTCTTAAAGAAACGGGGAAGGAACATGCTCATTGTTCAGGTCTATGTTGATGATATCATTTTTGGGGCAACAATTGATTCTCTGTCTGAAAAATTTGCAAAACTCATGGGAAGTGAATTCGAAATGAGCATGATGGGGGAACTGAACTTCTTCTTGGGTCTTCAAGTAAAACAGTCCCCAAAGGGTATATTCATCTGTCAGCAAAAATACATCAAGAAGCTCTTGAAGAGGTTTGACATGGAAGCATCAAAGGTGATAGACACTCCCATTGCTACGGCCACTCGACTGGACATGGATGAAACTGGATCTCCTGTGAATCAAACCATGTATAGAGGTATTATTGGGTTTCTCCTTTATCTCACAACCAACAGACCTGATATTGTCTTTAGTGTGGAGCTATGTGTAACGTTTCAATCAAATCCCAAGGAATATCATTTGAAGGCTGCCAAAAGAATACTGAGATATCTCAAAGGAACATAGGATCTGGTTCTGTATTATCCCTCAAGTGACAGTTTTAATCTCATTGGTTATGCTGATGCAAACTATGCAGGTTATCTTGTGGACAGGAAAAGCACTTCTGGAATGGCTCACTTGTTAGGTTCATGTCTTATCTCTTGGGGCACAAGGAAACAAAATTTAGTGGCTCTTTCAACAGCTGAAGCAGAATATGTAGCTGTAGCATCTTGCTATGCTCAACTTTTATGGATTAAGCCGCAACTGGAGGACTTCGGGGTACTCACTGAGAGTGTATATTGATGTGAGGTATCACTTTCTGAGGGACAATGTGGAGAAAGGGCTGATATGTATGAAGTTTTGTAGCATAGAAGACCAAATTGCAGACTTTTTCACCAAGGCATTAAGTAGGAAACAATTTGAAAGAAACAGAGTGAAGCTGGGGCTTTTAAATCCCAATTGAGAACCTGATTCCTCTTTATATGGCTATGAAAATTACCTTCAAGAAATAACTGGCTAAAAGTGTTTTCTGGCCATGTCTAACTCACTTTAATACCGTTACAAGTAAACATGCATGATGAGTATAGAAGCTATAGATGCAGTGCATGAATGATAAAAGAGGATTAATACTTTCAAATAAAAGGTCAAGAACTTGGTTTTTGTACCAAAGGTTAGTAGTTCTATGCATTCTTTAATACACGTCTTAAAAGGGTACAAAATACAACTGCCATGTCATCCAACTTTTCAGACTCTATTGTCACGTCTCTTCACTTCAAATCATTCCATCTCCCTCTGAAATTTTGCACTTCTCCATGCCCAACCGCCATTTCAGAACCGGTCCTTATATATCTCTCTCTCTCTCTTCATAATTATCCTCTCTCAATAAAAACCCTTGGTTGTTCTCCACAAACCATATGTCCTCCATTAGAATTTCCCAAAAGCATCTTCACACCATTTTTCCAATGGTTGAGACAAACTCCGACCTCCCTGCCTCAATCGTACCTGCTACTGATAAACCTAAGGAGACTTCTGTTCCCACTGAGCCTTCCTTACCCACTCTTACCCTTCCCGCTAAAATCACACCTCACCCAGATTCCCCGTCTCTCTCTATTTTAGAAACCCCTAAAATTGTTGCTCCATCCTCTCTATCTTCTGAGGTTCCTACTAGTCAAAGACCAAGTGGAGAACAAGGTCAAAACCCTAAGGTCATAGAGAGTTCCGCCATCATTGCTACTGATTCCGTGGTGGCAGTAGTACCAATTGAGGAAGAGAATGTTGTAACCGTCTTCGTGGTGTCTGCTGATGGTGTACTGTATGAGATCATCTCTCAGAAAAATGAGGTACAAGGTGTGGGGGACGAAGGGGCCATTGTAACTGTTGAAGGCGATGCACTAGCAGATACTACTGGGCCCTTACATGAAGAACTTGATCCCTCTCTGGAGGACCCAGGTCAGGGATCTCATTCCCAAGACAGTCTACTCTTGCATTCGCTATTGTGCCCTTGGAAATACAAGTACCTAAAATAAGGTCCAGTGATGAGGAGGACTTAGATAACGTGGCTCTTGATGCGTTCATAGTTAAACGGAGGGTTGTGTCCCCTCCTGAGTTTGAAACCAAACGACCTACTACCAGGCTTCAAGCTAAGGTGGCCTACGATTCTGCCCTTCAAAAGAGCAGAAAAAGTAGTAAGAAGAAAATGAGGAAGTTGGTGAAAGACAGCGTACTCGTAAGTGATGAGGTGATCCCTGTAGTAGAGGTGGAAGAAGAAACACTAGATGAACCTGGTTCTCTGGTTAGACGGTCTCAGAAAAAGAAGCAACCTGCTTCAATAGAGAAGGGGTCAACCTTTAGCTCCAAGTTGAAGGAGGTGGTGAGTGAGTTCTCGATGTCTGATGAGGATGTGTTAGTCAAATCTAAGGGAAAAGGAAAATTAAGTGGTGAGAAGTCCGGGAAACACAAGTCTGAAATTGTTCAGGCAGCTGGTTCTGTGAAGAGAATAAGAAGTGAAGTCAGCCTTGGCTCAGAATGCCTGAGGCACCAAAAAGTTCTATTGGGTCGTACTTTTGACCCAGTAATCTCTGAGATGGCTGGTATGCAACAAATTCTTGAAATGGTCGAATTTCAATGATGGGTGCATCTATTCCAAATAGATGCACCTAAGGCATATGAGGATAAGGTACAAAGCTTCTTTGCTAGCCTCTTTCCCGTTGATACAGACCACATCTGTGCTTTGGTGAATGGAGTGGACATCGTGTTCGACGTGAAGTTGCTTGGAGAGATTCTTAAAGTTTATACAGTTGGCATGTCTAGTGTAAAGGATGTGTGTCAGTTTAACTTCAGAAATGTCGTGGTTAAAGACAATGCAAACTAGAAGGGGGACCAAATCCATAAGAAAGCGTTACTCCCTATCTATCAGCTGCTGTTCGAATTGGTAAATAAAGTTCTTTTGCCTAGAGCTGAGAGGAGGTCAGTGACTTCTAAGTCTGACCTGTTCTTGATGGAGCAACTGGATAACTTTACTCCTATGAGTCTGCCTGCTATTATGATTGAACACATGCCAAAGGTTGCCACCTTTAAAGATGGTAATCATGACCTTCCCTACGGATTCTTGCTTACGCGAGTGTTTAAATTCTTTGAGGTGCCACTGGGGACAGTCAAGGTAGGGACTAAGAAACAGACTTTCTCACAGACTACATTGGAAGAGTGTGAGTGCCTAGAGAAGAATGGGGGAGTAGGAAGTACATCAACCGTCTCACAGCTAATTAATGCTCAGAATAGCGCAATTGAGGAGATTCATCGGTTGAAGGCTAGGAATGCTATCCTAGAAGGTCAGCAAGCCTAAGGGGTTTCAACGTCAAATGATGAAGTAGCTCGTTTGGCAAAGGAGAATGCTGATCTCAGGGCGCAAGTGTGAGCACGTGATTTTTGCTTCACGGAAATTACTCCGAAAGAAAAATAAAACAAATGTCCTTTAGGTACAATTTTAAGAATTTGCGTGGCATCTGGGGATAATTGTTTGTATTTTATATATGAATGTTTATCTTGTTTTAATTAATTAAAAAATACAAAAATATATGTTGCATGCACATTTAAGATTTAATTGTGCACTTAGGAATTAATTGAACCATGTTTTGTTTTTTAAGAGAAAGAAAATCACCAAATATGTATTTGTTGCATTTTTTGTCGTTTTATTGTCCAATTGTGTGATTTTGTTTTTTTATATATTTAATCCTAGGTGTCAATTGTTATTTAGGTTTAATTATTATTTTTAATTTAATTTAGGTTTTACAACTTATTTTAGAATTTTGGTAATTAGGAATTAAAAATAAGTTAAAAGAAAAGGAGGAAATGAAAAAGTCCAAAGAAATCGGAACTGGGCCGCTTTATTGGACCCAAAACCAGGCCCAAACGATGCCATAACCTGGTCCAAATTGCCTAGCCTCTCAGATAAGCCAAACGCCGTCGTTTCCTGTTAATCAATCTCAACCGTCCATTTCATTTGATCCAACGGCCATGATCCCTTCGCCATAACCCGACCCACTTCCCGGATCGACCCAGTCCCCCCACTTAACCAAACGACGTCATTCCTCTCAGGGGAAGTAATCCAGGCCATCGATCTCATTGGATCCAACGGCCAGGATTGAAAATCCCACCTACTATATAAACCTAATGACGCACCCCACGTCCCCAAACCAAACACCCCCCCTTTTTTCACTGTTCATTGTCTCTCTCAAGCTTAGAGACCAGATGAATCCTCTGCCTCCCCCGCACCGTGCTCCTCCCACCGGAAATCGCCTCACGGCGGTTCCGGTGGTCCAATGACCCCTATCTTCACACCCCTGAACCACCACGCCCTCCTCTTTCCAAATCCACCCTCCATTGTCCTCGAATCATCACCGTCTGCTTCGAATATCAGATCGAAGAATCAGTCTAGTACCCTAGTTCGCCTAACTAACCCCAAATTAACACCCCTAGAACATCTAACCACCCCCAATCCAAATCTAGTACCCGTTTGCTTCGAATCATCCTCAAACTTCTCAAATCATCATTTGAAGATTCGAGCAAAACCTGGACCTACCCCAATCCGCCTCGAACTCACACCCTGCCACCCCCTGACCTCCCTTGTTCCCAAACCACCCTTAGTTTGCATCGAATCACCCCGGAAAGTCTCGAATCAAAAGTTTCAGAATAGTGATCTGAAGCTAGTTCAGAGACTAAGGTCAAAACGGACCTTAGTTGAATGTGTTCTCGTTCAGGAACGCTCGACTAGGGTCCGTCTTGGCCCCAAGTCCAAAAGGCATCGGAGGTTCGAACCCAGGCCCCGTTTAATTGGTAGGTTTTCATTTTATCTTCTTTTTCTATTAGTTTTTGTTCAGTAAATTCATCCTCTACTCCTTTCTTATTTTTTGTTTAAATTCGAATGTTTTGTGCTTACTCTGTATTTTGTTTCTTCTTTGTTTTCCTTAATGATTCGAATCAGTCAGTATTAGTAAGTTTCGTATAAAACTGTAGCTATTCCCGTAATTGCTCGCTATTACTGTTAGTTCAAAGTATGTCATCTGTGATTGCCCATCACTTTGTATATGAATTCAGTGTTTTCATTCAATGTATTTACAGTGTTCCTTGTTCGTATTTAGGTTTAACATGGAATTATGTTTAGTTTATTCCCTGAATCACCGTGTCCTTCATCTTGTTGCAATGCTATTTTGATCTGGTTTGAATTCAATTGTTGTTTGAGTTTTCTTAGTTAAATAACAATGTTTGGGGTCTGATATGAATTGAACTTGAGTTCACGTTTGAGCCTTAGTTTATTCAGTTGTTGGGTTCCCCCCCTAAGAGCATTAGTTATAGCTGATGTGTTCTTGGTCTAGATACAGTTCATTATGTTTCAGTAATTAATTAAGAATGGGTTTAGGTTAATCAGTGATTAGGTTTCTTGTTAGATCAATTGGTCATAGTTGATGGGTTACAGGGGTGAGGCAGGACAGTAGGGGATTCTAGGGTAAATCACAGGGGTTTTCAGAGGGTAATTTGGGAGTTCAAAGGTTTGAAAATGGGTTTAGCTGGGTAGTCTGTCCAGTAAGGTCCTGATGTACCTTTAAACTAATGCTTTTGTTTAATAATAATGGGATTAAGGGGCCACTAGGTAATGAGTAATACACTAATGGATTAGTTAAAAGAGAGACATTCTAAGTGGGATTGAATAAGTTAATAGACAACTATTAGTGGAAGACTACTTTTTATTTTAAAAGGACCAATTTAAGAATGATTAGCTACCCACTAAGGCCTAAAAAATCAGGAAAAGACAAGGGGTAATGGGGAAAACATACTCTAGTGGGGTACTAAAAGAAGATCATGGGCATAATTAGTTAAACAATTCTGCCTAAGTGCTCTTGAGAGCTGGCAAGGTCAGTTTTCTTTTTTTTTAGGGGGGGGGATATAAGTGGAGGGACTTGGGACAGAAAGGCAGAGAGAAAAAAAAAGGGAGGAAAAGAGAGCAAATCTGAAAAAGAAAAAGAGGACTGTTTGAGAGTTTAAAAAGGGTTGGCTTTTGAAAACACCACTCTTTGAAGAAGTCACACGTTTGAAAATCAATGGAAAAGGGTCCTAAAATCAATCTAGGATAGATGTTAAGTCAGTTCTTGTTTCTTCTTTAGCTTGGGAGAATCAGTTTAAAAGGAAAAAAGGTTAGGCGTTCATGGAGTTTGTTACTGTGCCATTGGGGTCCAGAGTTGTTGCTGATTTGATTTTGATTAAGCTGGGTCTGTTGTAGCTGTTTGGTTTCCTTCCTGAAGTTGAAACTAGTGTGTTGTCTAGTTAAAGTTGACTCTTGAACTGCTTTCTGCTACTCTTTTGGTTTGAAATTGGTTTCAAGTTAGGTTTATTTTGGGTGCTGTTATTGTTGTGTTGGTTTGTTGGTGTCGCTTTTTGGTATAGCTGGGGAATTTTAGCTGGGTTTCCTGAGTTGCTGCTGGATATCTGTTACTGTTGTTGTTGTGATGTGCTATCTGTTGTGCTGATCACTCCTTCTTCTTCTCCATTGTATTCCATTTTCAGGTACACATTCTAAAAAACATGTATTGAGGTAAGCTCGAATTTGAAGTTGAAGTTGAGATGAAACGGAAATGCAGTTGTTAGTTCTATTTGACATGACTGTATAAATAAACTAAAACTGTTTCTTTATTAGCTAGATTATCACTCGATATGTCTTGAATGTATATAAGCCTGTGATCTCGAGCAGTGGTTGTATTTAATTTTACGTTAGGTTAATAGGATAGTTAGATTAATTTCAGTTTTGGTAATTTGTTTTGTGAAGTCATTTGAAAGCGATTCACATTGCAATAAACCTTTAGTAATGGTCGTCATGTGTTTTCTACTAAAATAGGACTGTTTATTTGCTACATCATGGAATGTTAAAATTGGTCCATAAAGAGTGTTGTGGTTATTTTGTTCAAGTTGTTTCAAGTAGAACGACGTACTGCTTTCACTATAAAATCAGGATGCTTACCTAATGACATGCAAATAAATAAGTAAATACTTGACTTCAAGGGCTCGATCCCTCGATCTCTCCTACGCAGCTTGGCACGCCCCGTTCGATTTGGGGCTTGCCTCAAGGCCCACCTGTTGTTGTTCGTTCACAAGTAGAATTAGTTGGCCCATTTAATTTGGGCCTGATTTAAAGGTTTCAGTATATAGTTAACACAATATAAGTTTGGGGCTTTGAGTTAGGTAGCGGGTTCAAATTAAAAGGTCCATCCTTTTGTTTGGACTCGAACTTGAACTCGAAGTCCGCTTTTATAATATTAACTAATTAGGACCTTTTCTTTATCTTTAGAAAAAAAAATATAGAAAAATCTTAGTCGCTTTAGGATATTCTTTAAATAAAATATGAGACGAGCCTCGCCAAATAAAACGTACAAACGGCGGGGCCCTCAATCAATGGTTATTTTAAATACTTAGACTTCGGGATGGGCCGTTTAGCAAAATTTCACGGCCTTCCCCAAAATAATGATACGCTAGTTGCTTTAGGCGCGCCTTTAATAATTTACTTTCTTAAACTCGGGTGCACATTTATGTGACCCAAATCCAAATCTCGACAAAGTTGAAATGTGTCAATAACCATGGGTGCATTGATGTGACATGGTTCGAGATGTATTTTTACGACGTCGTAATTCTCGTTAAAAATAATTAAAAAAAAGCGGTAAAGAGTTAAAATTTGCACATAGGTTCAACATGTATTAAAATCAGATAAATAAGCCGAATATGACAGTCGAGCGACCGTTCTAGAACCATGGAACTCGGGAATGCCTAACACCTTCTCCCGGATTAACAAAATTCCTTACCCGGATTTCTGGTTCGCGGACTGTAATACAGAGTCAATCTTTTCCTCGATTCGGGATTCAACCGGTGACTTGGGACATCATAAATTTCCCAAGTGGCGACTCTGAAATAAATAAATAAATCCCGTTTCGATTGTCCTTTAATTGGAAAAACTCCCCCTACGCCCCTACGGGCGCGGATAAAAAAGAGGCGTGACAGCTCTGACGACTCTATTGGGGAACGAACCCAGAATCTCTGGTTCAGGTTTCAGAATTCGAGCTTAGATGAATTGTTATATTTGGCTTTATTTATTATATGATTTTATTACATGTTTTTTCCTAATGTGCTAAATGTTGCTTTTACCGCTTTGATATTATCTGAACTGTATATATAAATTGCTACAAAATCCCTCTCTTCTCTCTCTTGAGGAGTGCACGCTGGTCGTGACTTTTTTCTGTTAGTGTCATATCCTAAAATAGAACGAGGATTCGGAGGAGTTGCAAAATCGGATGATCTTTTGGTTACCGGTACGCAGTTCCCATCCTCGGCTCGAGTTGTCCGCTTGGGTAAGCCAGGTCTAGAACAAACACCCAGGATAAACCTAGTATAACAAAACCTCATGCCGGATCCCTAGTATGAACGCTTATTTGCATCATGTGCACTTGACTTAGGGGACTCAATACAAGGGTTGGGTCCGTCTAGGACAAGCGACCTGAAATGAAAAAGACCATCATGCTGCATCCTGTTTGTTTTACGCATTTATTTTGCTTCAGACTTGCATGCTGACCGGCTTCTGAAAATACTGGAATATCGGAAAAAGAGAAAAAGAAAATAGCAGTGTAGAGAGATAATTACCTATTTAAAAAAAAGAAAAAAAAACAGTGCCCAAATAGCAAACTCTGCCAAAATTTTGAGAAAATGAAAACAAAAATGTTTTTTAGTGTAATTTATTTAAACAAGTCTTGTTTTCAGAATTAGTTTATATTTATTGTCCAAACTGCGCTGGTTTGATTCTCACCGGATGTGAGATACGTAGGCAACCCTCATCGGGTCCAACCTCCCTTTTTGCAAAAATAGCCAAAAATGTCAAAATTTCAAATCTTTCGTCATAAATAAGTCGGGTGATTCCATTCTTGTAAAAATAGCCGAATGTCCCTGAAAAGATGCCGGAAGGCTATTTTTGCGAGAACAACCACTGTTGGTCATTTTCAAGGTTTTTGTCTGGTTGGTAAAACACAGCCTTTAAAGTGCTGAAAGGCCATATTGACAAGACCGGAGTTTTATTTAAATGTGTGTCAATTTTAGTTTATTCTTTCTTTGAGTCCAATGAGTCTTAATCACCCCAAACAAACATGCAGAATGTGCACGGGTCCAAGTTTGCCGGTAATAGTTAGGAGCAAGATCCCTTTGGAGTTACACTTGTGGTGGGAGGATTTGGAAAAGTCAGAGCGAGATAAGATCAAACTACATCTGGGAGGTCTCACCAGTTTGTTGAACGTCAGACCCAGATGTGACATCATAAAGGCTTTGGTTATATTTTGGGACCCGGCCCACAGCGTATTCCACTTCTCAGATTTTGAACTCACCCAACCTTAGAAGAGGTAGCAGGTTATATGGACATTACTGAGGGGCTAAGGCACAAATATCTGATTGCTCCAAGAGCCGTCAATTCGCACAAGTTCATGGATCTACTGATGATAAGCAAGGGAGTCCCATACTCTGAGTTAGATAGGGGTTTTTCTACTCTACAGTTCATATACCAGAGATATGGGCATATAGGAGGGTTCGACGATCTGGAAAGCGGGGTTTGAAGCAGAGGGAATCAGACAAAATGGGATGAACATAGGCGGTTCGCCTTCATGGTAGAGTTCTTGGGCATTGTGTTATTTCCTCGGAACGACAGAAATATTGATTTGAAGGTGGCTGAAGTCATCAAGGTCCTGATTACCAACAACAAAAGCACGCTTGCCCCTATGATAATGTCCGAGATATACCGAGCTCTCACAGCCTGTAAAGCCGGGGTAGATTTTTTTGAAGGATGCAATTTGTTATTGCAGATGTGGATGATCGAGCACTTGTGTCATCATCCTTAGTATATGAGCTATAGATCTACAAACGAAGGCTGTATTGAAGGATATAACACGAGGGTTTCAGGGCTTAAATTGCCAGAAGGGTCTGAAGACTGGGTATCTTGCCTTCGCGCCATCATTGCAGCACAAATAGGGTGGACATTGGGTTGGCTTCCTGTTGAAAAAATTGTGTATATGCCCGCCACAGGGCCTTACTTCCTCTTAATGGGACTCCGAGGTATTCAACCCTATGCGCCCTACCGGGTGATGAGGCAGTTAGGAAGGTGTCAGGTGGTACACCCAGATGAAGATCTCAGTATTTATACAGTCGAGGTAAGCACCGACGGCCAATTTCATGAAGAAACCGTCTATTATATATGGAATGAATGCCAGTATTTGACGGTAAACACTCGAGTGCACGACCTATCCAGAGGCGAAGTCTCACCGGTTTATCTCCCCTGGTACAGAAAGAAGGGCATTATAAGAGACGAACCAGAACGGCCAACCAAAAAACCTCACATTCAAGAGTTTGTTGAGGCGTCAAAAGAACCGAGGGACTGGTTGGCCAAAGAGCGCGAATACCGGGCCGAAGTAGGCATGCTGAAACAACAGATTAAGGATCTGAAATTTGAGAACATGGTGCAAGTTGCTGCCGATAAAGGAGAGAAGAACAAATTAGCCCAAGAAAATGAGACTCTCAAGGCTCAAATTCGACAAATGAGGATAGATGTTGACAACTAGCAAAGGAGTCGGTCGGATGAAAGATTGATTAACGGACTAAAGAAGGACATCATTGAGCGCCGGGATGACCTGAAGAAATCCGAGGGTGCCGTAGCATAGCTCCGGGCACAATGGGCAAAAAGAACAAAAGAGCGCACACACTACTTGCAGCAGGTGAAGAAGGAATATGAAAAAACCATTGCCAAGCTAAAGAGAAAAATGACCACCCTTGAGGACAAGGCAGCTAAGCAAGCTGAAGCTTATGAAATCGAAAGTGGACACTGTTACGATTTACTAGCTCGAATGGAAGATGAAATACTGCAGCTGCAAAGGCAACATCTCCAGGATTCTCAGGTTTTGGGGGGCCGTAGTGATCAGATAAGGCGCCTGCTCATAGAAAAAGGTCAAATCAGGAACAAGATTTGGACTATTGCCCATGCCATCATTAGGAGATGCCGAATGTGTGAAGACATGACCCGCACTACCTTCTTGTCAGCGATAATGATTTTTGTCAAGCAGACAATGTACGAACTGGAGCAACTTGAAAGGGATCTCGCACCTAAGCCCGCGGCAAGGCTGAACGATGCCTCGCGGGCACCAACTTTTGGAGCTTTAATGCATTCATAGTTCGAGTCAGTGTTCTTGTTTTAGAGTCTGTTGTCTGTCTGTATGTTCTCTTTTGCATCAAAATGTGTCAGTAGTTTTTTTTTAGTCCGTACTTGGTTTTACTTCGGGTTTGTTCTCCTTTCCAAAAAATGTTTAGTTTGTATTATAATGTTTCAGTAAGGAAAATGGAAAATTCCCAAAATTTGTTTTCCCATTTATGAGTCAGAACTACGCTTGGTCTGATTCATGCGGGACATGATACGTAGGCAATCCACATAAGATTCGACCACCACTAAAAAAGGAAAGGGAGAAGAGTAGAAAGAAAAAAAAGAAACAAATAAAGGAAAGTTTGGAGGTACTTAAAAGAAGTCGGAATGACGCATGCAGTCAGAACAAAGACATGATAGAAATGGTTAAACTGCTTAGGAACATTATATCCCCAATGTGCAATTGCAATATTTGTTAAACTCTAACGCTAACAAAGTTTGTTGAATCCAGATTTCGAAACAGTTAGCTCGTTAGAACGTTCTGGCAGATTACCATTACCACACAAGATCTAAAGGGCCCATTCCGAAAAGCATGTCTGGTTCGGACAAAAGTGTTGAGGAGGAAAAGACGGAGATGCAAATGATGAAGGAGGAAGTAGACAGGTTGAGACAAGAGATAGCTGGGATGCACCTAGCCTGGGCTAGGGGACAAACATCACCAATCCCTCCCCCTACTCCTACCCTCTCACCGGCTAGGACTCCGAAACACCCTCCCACTGGTCCATCAACGAGCTTCCCCATTGCCCAATACTATCAGGGGGAAACTTCCTATAATCCCCAAACTTCACCACCCAAACAGAACCCTCCTCCACCAACTGTTCCTGTTTTCGTGGCACCTCCACCAGCCACATTGCAAAAATCATCCGATGAACCAGTGTTTCAGGTTCACGACAACTAATACTATCCTCCCAAACTCACCTTCAAAGCACCCGAGCCATACACTTACACCCCTCACCTTGAGCTCCCGGCAGAAACTGAGAGGCCGGCTAAGAATCCGGAGCAACACAAAGAGCTTCGCAAAGTGAAAAGCCTGGAGCAGTCCTTCAGGAATATGCATGGATTGGGCAGCCAAATTAGTGTGGCCTACAAAGATCTGTGTCCCTTCCCCGTTGTTCAATTGCCGGCAGGTTTTAAGATGCGAAAGTTTGATCTATATGAGGGACATGGTGATCCCATGGCACATCTACGAGGTTTCTGTAGTAAGATGAGAGGGGCAGGTGGAAAGGATGAGCTGCTGATAGCTTATTTTGGTCAAAGTTTAAGCGGGTCCGCACTGGAATGGTACACGAGGCAGGATCCTAGCAGGTGGTATACCTGGGACGATCTAGCACAAGCATTTGCAGGTCACTTCCAGTATAACCTTGAGATCGTCCTTGACCGTCTCACACTGTTGAAACTTGAGAAAAAACCTGGAGAGAGCTTCAGGGAATTCGGATTCCGTTGGAGAGAGCAAGCAGCAAGAGTCGATCCACCAATGAGGGAAGGTGAAATTGTGGACTACTTCTTACAAAACACATATCCGCCACCAAGGGCCTACAGGAATCCCCCAGGGCCAGGTTTCCGGGGGATCAGGCTTTCAGAAATGAAAGGGTGCAGAGACAAAGAACATTCACTGAGCTGGGAGAAACCTATACTGCTTTGTTCCACAAATTAAGGCCGTTAGGTTTGTTGAGTCCTATTGAGCCCAGATTGTCGAATCCCCTTCCCCAAAATATGGACCACTCGGTAAGCTGTGAGTGTTGTTCGGGGGCTCCCGGACATGATACCGAGAAGTGCTGGAAGTTGAAACGTGCAGTGCAAGATCTTATTGACACCAACACGATTAAGGTTCAGACACCGGAGGCACCCAACATCAATCAGAACCCGTTGCCAGCACACCACGAAACCCACATGATCGAGCTTGTGCACGAAGGAGGGGAGCTAAAGAAACCCTCACAGACGGTGATGATGATCCGTGCTAGTCCAAAAGAAAAGTCGACAGGTAGAGAAGAAGTGGTACAGTTGGAAAAGGTAGATGTCAAGCCAGTAGTGGTGATGGGGAAGAGTTCGCCTGTTGTTGTAAAGAATCTAGATGCGGTAAAAGTAACAGTGCGAGGGGTACCAAGCAAGCCAGCATGCATAGGGCCAGTTCTCATCAGGCCAGTAATGCAGATGCCGATAACCAGCGAGAAAGTCGTGACATGGAGCTACAGTAAAGCGATGGTAATGTACAAAGGGAAGGAGGTTGTGGAAGAAGTATGTGAGGCCCAGGGCTTAACTCGTTCCGGAAGGTGTTTTGCTCCCGTAGAGTTAAGAAGGTCCAACCCAGGAGTGGTAAAGAAGCCAGTGACGGAGGAAGAGGCTGAGGAATTTTTGAAGAAAATGAAGGCACAAGACTACTCCATTGTGGAACAGTTAATAAAGACCCCAGCGCAGATTTCATTACTATCACTGCTGATCCATTCCAGCGATCATTGCCAGGCACTGATGAAAATCTTGAACGAGGCCCATGTTCTGGATAAAATCTCTGTGAACCATTTGGAGAAAATAGTGCACAAAATCTTCGAGGTAAACCGAGTGACATTTTCTGACGAGGAGTTGCCAGCAGAGGGTACAGAACACAACAAAGCCCTATACTTGACCGTGAAATGCGAAGACTCGATGATTACCCGAGTATTGATTGATAATGGATCAAGCGCCAACATCTGTACTTTGACTACTCTGAACAAGCTGACAGTTGATCATGACCGGATTCACAGGAACAACGTCTGCGCCCAAGGTTTCGATGGAGGTGGTACCGACACGGTGGGTGATATCATACTGGGATTGACCATTGGTCCAGTAGAATTCACCATGGAATTCCAAGTGGTAGACATGGCAGTATCATACAATCTTCTATTAGGGCAACCTTGGATCCATGCCGCCAAAGCAGTGCCTTCTACATTGCACCAGATGGTGAAATTTGAATGGGATAGGCAGGAGATAGTGGTGCACTGGGATGACGGTATAGGAATTGTGAGTGATGTCGTTGTGCCATTCATAGAAACTGATGACGACAAAGGTCCATGGGTGTACCAGGTTTTCAACGCGATTTTAGTAGATAAAATTTCTGAAGGCGAGGACCTTCCACTTCCCAGAATCGCAGCTGCGACCTTCATGGTAGCCTCGGAAATTCTAAACAGCGGGTTTGTATCAGGAAAAGTTTGGGGGTTGATCTGCAAGGTATGGTCCAGCCAGTTTCTTTGCCCAAGAACCTGGACACTTTTGGGCTAGGATTCAAGCCTACGGCAGCAGATGTAAGGCAGGCCCGAATGTTGAAGAAGAAAGTTTGGGTTCTTCCCAAGCCAGTTCCACGTCTTTCCACATCCTTTGTTAGAGCAGGTATCAGAAGGTTGTTAGTCCCCAAAATTCTCGGACCTCTGATTGGGTTAGATAGAGATTTGAATTAGGGTTTTGAAAGGCTGTTCGCCGACGTCAACGTGATAGAAGCTGGAAAAGGTTCCAGTAGGGCGGATATACAGTTTGTGGGGCCTAGGGCCAATATCAACAATTGGACAGCTACTCCTCTTCCTACCCGAAGGGAGTCTTGGTAGTAGGCTCTGGATTTTCTTTCTTGTTTTCTGGATTATTTCAGAGTTGTAATCCAGTTTTGTTTTATTTGACAAAGTGTGAAACTCTGTTATCCCGCATTTTAATAAAGTGAAAGTTTTCTCTCTTTATTTTGTTTTAATTCTGTTTTCTCTTTCTGAACAGTTCTCTTTATACTGGTCCTAATGATATGACATGCACAATGGATCTTCAACCTAGTCTAAATTATCAATCTGATTCCGAACTAATTGTACAAGAGGTCGATTATGATGATGAATCGAAATACGATGAGGATGAAGCCTTTGAAGAGATAAACAGAGAATTAAGCCAGTTTGAAGAGAGACCCAAGCCCAATTTGAACGACACTGAAGCTATCAATTTAGGGGATGTAGACGATGTTAGGGAAACCAAAATAAGCATCCACATTGAGCCGAACATCAGGGAGGAACTAATCAAAGTACTCATTGAATTCAAAGATGTTTTTGCATGGTCATACGATGACGTGCCGGGCTTAAGCACCGATCTAGTAGTTCACAAATTGCCCACTGACCCGGCGTGCCCTCCCGTCAAGCAGAAATTGAGGAAGTTCAAGACAGATATGAGTGTGAAGATTAAAGAAGAAGTAACCAAGCAGCTGTAGGCAAAGGTTATTCGGGTCACTCGATATCCTGATTGGATGGCTAATGTGGTGCCAGTGCCGAAGAAAGATAGGAAGATCAGAGTGTGTGTCGATTACCGCAATTTGAACAGGGCAAGCCCCAAGGACAACTTTCCATTACCCAACATCCATATCTTGATCGATAACTATGCCGGACGTGAGATCGGATCTTTTGTAGATTGCTATGCTGGGTATCATCAGATTCTGATGGATGAAGAAGATGCGGAAAAGATGGCATTCATTATGCCGTGGGGAACTTATTGCTACTGGGTAATGCCTTTTGGCTTGAAGAACGAAGGGGCAACGTACATGAGAGCAATGACTATGGTGTTTCATGACATGATACACAAAGAGATTGAGGTGTACATAGATGATGTGATCATAAAATCTAAGCATCAGGAAGACCACGTGGCAGACCTAAGGAAGTTTTTCCAAAGACTTTGAAGGTACGACATTAAGCTCAACCCGGCCAAATGTGTATTTGGTGTTCCATCTAGAACGCTATTGGGATTTATCGTCAGTCGGCGAGGCATTGAGTTGGACCCGTCAAAAATCAAATCCATCTAGGAATTGCCACCGCCGAAGAACAAAATAGAAGTAATGAGTCTGTTGGGAAGGTAGAATTATATCAGCAGGTTTATTTCTCAACTCACAGCAACTTGTGAACCCATTTTTCGGCTACTGAAGAAAGATGCTGCGGTAGAATAGATGGCGGAATGTCAGGAAGCATTTTACAAAATCAAAGGATATTTGTCAAATCCACCTGTGTTGGTTCCACCTGATCTAGGAAGACCGTTAATTCTTTATCTAATGGTCCTAGAGAATTCATTTGGCTGCGTACTGGGGCAACACGACATTACAGGAAGGAAGGAGCAAGCCATCTATTATCTCAGCAAAAAGTTTACAGGCTATGAGGTTAAGTACACTCAACTCGAGAAGACATGTTGCGCCCTAACTTGGGTGGCCCAGAAATTGAAGCATTATCTGTCATCATATACTACTTATCTCATTTCTCGCTTGGATCCACTGAAGTATATTTTCCAGAAGCCTATGCCCACAGGGAGATTGGCAAAATGGCAGATATTACTCACAGAATTCGACATCGTCTATGTAACGAGGACGGTCATAAAGGCCCAAGCATTGGCTGATCACTTGGCTAAGAATCCTGTTGATGAAGAATAAGAGCCTTTGAGGACGTATTTTCCTGATGAAGAGGTGATGCATATAGATGAGTTGGAAATGACCAAGGAACCAGGATGGAAACTTTTTTTCGATGGAGCCGCAAATGCGAAGGGAGTTGGAATAGGAGCGATACTTATTTCTGAAACAGGACATCATTATCCTGTTACGGCTCAGCTGCGATTCTATTGTACCAACAACATGGCTGAGTATGAGGCATGCATTTTGGGTCTACGGCTAGCTGCAGACATGGATGTCCAGGACGTCTCGATATTGGGAGACTCGGACCTCCTGGTGCATCAGATTCAGGTTGAATGGGAAATAAGGGATTTGAAGCTCATACCATATCGACAATGTTTGCACGATCTGAGCAAGCGATTTCGATCAGTGGAGTTCAGACACATCCCAAGAGTTCATAATGAGATTGCCGATGCTTTGGCCACCTTAGCATCAATGTTGCACCACCCAGACAAAATTTATGTTGACCCGTTGCATATTCAGGTTTGTGATCAGCATGCTTATTGCAACATGTTAGAGGAAGAACTGGATGGCGAACCATGGTTCTATGATGTCAAGGAAGACCTCAGGATGGGGATATACCCGGAGCAGGCCACCGGAGATCAAAAGAGAGCCATTCGGCGACTGGAAAATGGATTCTTCCTCAGTGGAGGAGTGTTTTACAAAAGAACACCAGATTTGGGATTGCTGAGATGTATAGATGCTAGTCAAGTCACGACAGTTATGACAGAGGTACATGCTGGAGTTTGTGGGCCACATATAAGCGGATATGTATTAGCGAAGAAGGTTCTTCGAGCAGGGTACTATTGGCTCACTATGGAGCGTGATTGTATCAGTTTCGTGCGGAAATACCATCAGTGTCAGATACACAGAGATCTGATTCATTCTCCGGCGACAGAATTGCATACCATGTCAGCACCATGGCCATTTGTTGCCTGGGGCATGGATATCATTGGACCAATTGAGCCAGCAGCATCCAACGGGCATAGGTTCATTCTGGTGATCATCGATTATTTCACTAAGTGGGTTGAAGCTAAAATTTTCAAGTCGGTAACCAAGAAGGCAGTGGTAGATGTTGTTCTCTCCCATATCATCTGTAGATTTGGAATCCCAAGGGTGATTATCACGGATAATGGTGCTAATCTTAACAGCAATTTGATGAATGAGGTATATCAACAATTTAAGATTACACACCGCAATTCCACCCCATATCGTCCCAAGGCGAATGGAGCAGTTGAGGCAGCCAACAAAAACATAAAGAAGATACTTCGGAAAATGGTAGAAGGTTCGAGGGAATGGCATGAAAAATTACCATTTGCGATGCTGGGTTATTGCACTACTGTCCGTACTTCAGTAGGGGCAACTCATTATTTGTTGGTATATGGAACTGAAGCAGTAATACCGGTGGAAGTTGAAATCTTGTCCCTTCGGATTGTCGCTGAAGCTCGGATTGATGATGATGAGTAGGTCAAAACACGTCTGGAGCAGTTGAACTTGATTGTTGAAAAAAGATTGGCAGTTGTGTGTCATGGCCAGTTATATCAAAGGAGAATGGCAAGAGCATACAACAAAAAGGTGCGTCCCCGGAAGTTTGAAGTGGGCCAGCAAGTGCTGAAACGCATCCTCCCGTATCAGGCTGCGGCAAAGGGCAAGTTCGCCCCGAATTGGCAAGGGACATTCATTGTAACCAGAGTGTTTTCCAATGGCGCTTTATGTTTAACAGATATCGAAGGGAAATGCGTCGACATGGCTATCAATTCTGACGCAGTTAAGAGATATTATGTATGATTTCTTTTAATTGTAATTGTTGTTTGTTTGCATTTGGCATGGTATTGGAGAATGAAATGACAAAGGCAATTTGTTCTTCCATCCAAACACTTCAAACCTTTGCTTCCCCTTTTGAGCCTTATATATTCTTTCATACCCCTCTTTTGGAATCAGTAATGAAAATGAAAGAAAAAGAGAAGAGAAAAATAATGATAATAAAGACAAAAGAAAAGTCACAAGAAAAACAAAGGAATTGGGAACTACGTTTGACCTGATTCCTCAAAAAAGATACGTAGGCGCCTCATGGCTCGCTCATAGTGTAACAAAAAACAAAAAAATCCCCAAGCAAGAAAAACTGGGCAGAAGTTGTGTTTATAATTTTGGGAAAGAAAGTAGATTCCAAGAGTTGTAATGTTTTACCCATCAAAATTATTTTGAACCTTTTGATACCTCTTTTCTTTTAGCCATACACAAAAACCCATATTGATGTCCAAAAAAAGACCTCCCGATCAGTCCCCGAGAAGTGCCAAGTCATGCAAATGGAAGTTGGGAATAACACTTTGATCCCCAGCAGATAAGAGGATCATAAGCTGGAAATGAATTGGTAGCCAGAAGAATCCCCAGCAGAGAGAGTCATATCGGTAACACTCCAATCCCCAGCTAAAAAGTAAAATAAAATGAGAGAGTCTTATCGGTGAAAACCTCCACAGACACCATAAGGCGACGGAAGTTGAGAGAAATAAAAATGAGAGAGTCTTATCGGTGAAAACCTTCACAGGCACCCTAAGGCGATGGGAGTTGAGAGAAATGAGAGAGTCTTATTAGTGAAAACCCCTCGAAGGGCACTATGAGGCGACAAGACAAGATTGGCGGAAAGGATAGTTAATTTTATTTTACGTTAGGTTAATAGGATAGTTAGATTAATTTCAATTTTGGTAATTTGTTTCGTGAAGTCATTTGAAAGCGATTCACATTGCAATAAACCTTTAGTAATGGTCGTCATGTGTTTTGTACTAAAATAGGACTGTTTATTTGCTACATCATGGCATGTTAAAATTGGCCCATAAAGAGTGTTGTGGTTATTTTGTTCAAGTTGTTCCAAGTAGAACGATGTACTGCTTTCACTATAAAATCAGGATGCTTACCTAATGACATGCAAATGAATAAGTAAATACTTGACTTCAAGGGCTCGATCCCTCGATCTCTCCTATGCAGCTTGGCACGCCCCGTTCGGTTTGGGGCTTGCCTCAGGCCCACCTGTTGTTGTTCGTTCACAAGTAGAATTAGTTGGCCCATTTCATTTGGGCCTGATTTAAAGGTTTCAGTATATAGTTAACACAATATAAGTTTGGGGATTTGAGTTAGGTAGCGGGTTCAAATTAAAAGGTCCGTCCTTTTGTTTGGAATCGAACTTGAACTCGAAGCCCGCTTTTATAATATTAACTAATTAGGACCTTTTCTTTATCTTTAGAAAAAAAACATAGAAAAATCTTAGTCGCTTTAGGATATTCTTTAAATAAAATATGAGACGAGTCTCGCCAAATAAAACGTACAAACGGCGGGGCCCTCAATGAATGGTTATTTTAAATACTTAGACTTCGGGATGGGCCGTTTAGCAAAATTTCATGGTCTTCCCCAAAATAATGATACGCTAGTCGCTTTAGGTGCGCCTTTAATAATTTACTTTCTTAAACTCGGGTGCACATTTATGTGACCCAAATCCAAATCTCGACAAAGTTGAAATGTGTCAATAACCACGGGTGCATTGATGTGACGTGGTTCGAGATGTATTTTTACGACGTCGTAATTCTCGTTAAAAATAATAATAAAAAAAGCGATAAACAGTTAAAATTTGCACATAGATTCAACATGTATTAAAATCAGATAAATAAGCCGAATATGACAGTCGAGCGACCGTGCTAGAACCATGGAACTCGGGAATTCCTAACACCTTCTCCCGGGTTAACAGAATTCCTTACCCGGATTTCTGGTTCGCGGACTGTAATACAGAGTCAATCCTTTCCTCGATTCGGGATTCAACCGGTGACTTGGGACACCATAAATTTCCCAAGTGGCAACTCTGAAATAAATAAATAAATAAATCCCATTTCGATTGTCCTTTAATTGGAAAAACTCCCCCTACGCCCCTGCGGGCGCGAGTAAAAAGGAGGAGTGACAGCAAGTAGAGAACCTACAAGTAGAACTGCTCAATGAGCAAAATTCGGTCAATGGCCGAATAGACCTTGTTCTCCAAACACTTGTTGCAGCCTCCAAGCCTTCTACTCCTAGTGCCCCCTAAGTACCCCTTCAGTGACCAGTTTCTGGAAATGTTCTTTAAGTTTTTTTTTTGTTGTGGCAAATGTTTTGTTTTTTTATGTGGTTGTGATGAAACACTACTGCTCCCGTTTTAACAGTCCAATGTTGCCTTTTGCTTTTTAAGCAAAGGCATATTGAAATTTTATCAATATAAATTCTATCCTCTTTTATTATATCAGTGCTTTACTTTTATGTTTCTATTCTCTATCATGTTTGTGTGCACATATGTGGCATGAGTTAGCTTGGCTGAACTTCTTTGTGTTGTTCTTCTGTTTGTACCTTTTTAATGATGCCAAAATGGGGAAAATAATAGTATAAATATGACCATAAAGTCAGGGGGAACATGTGTAAGAAAGGGCATAACGTTAGGGGGAACTTTTGTTCTCCTGTTACTTAATCTGGTTCTCTTAGCTCTAAATCCACGTTATCAATGTTAAGTTTGTCATCATCAAAAATGGGGAAATTGATAGGTTTTCAATATCTTTGCCTTGTGTTTTGATGATCTAACAAACTTAATGTTAAGGACCAGATAGGAAACTGACTCACTTGGACTACACTGCATTTAACGGATTCCAGCTAAATGTGAAATGCTACAGCTAGCTAGAAAACCAAAGAAGGACCTGATACCCTTGTGGTTCCCTCCTAGCAGTACAAAGTCAATTGGACACAGCTGGAAATGAAGTGACTGCCTGCACTGTTTCTGCCGCACTGCACTGTTTCCAATGCCCACTCACTTCTTGACCAACTAAAGTGCTCACATCATTTCAAGTGATGTGATCAAGGTGTACCAACATGAGTTTATATTGAAACATTACTTGAATGTTTCAGTTTCTCATTCAAGCCTTTTGCAAAAACAGAGAAATCAATCCTTACGAGCTTGAAGAACAAAGTTGAACGCGACTATGGACCAGTTCCTAAAGTTAGCATGTTGTTGTCCTTAGTTGATTTGTAACCTTGTGATTGTACTTATTGTATCTCCTAAATTTCTTAGCTAGAAACGTTGATTAGGAATCCTCTTGTAAAATCCATAAACTCTTTGGGTTTATGTTGTGACTAGGTTTAGTCATAAGCAAAAGCCTTTGTAATTGTAGAGTGACAAAGTGGCTTATGTTGAGACCATCACAAGTTAGTAAAAGTCTTTATAACTAGGGAGTTACAAAGTGTCTTATGGTAAGATTACCACAAGTTGGTTGAGTTGAATTCTTTGTAATGGAGTCATTACAAAGTGGCTTGTAATAGTTTTTTATAAGTTAGTGAAGTTGAAAGCCTACTGGTATAGGTAGTGGTTTTTTGGTCCCCTTGTGTGGGATTTTTCCACGTAAAAATCCCGTGTCTCATTTACTTACAGTTTATCAACATTCTCAGCAGAATCTCGTAGAGGACCAGGTACTCTACTATTTGGTGGACTCATACAACTAACAATATTGATTACTCTTTTTCCCTGCAAAATAATCTTGTCAGTGGTAAGATTTATCACAAAACATTTGGTAGAGGTTGTGAGCACGTGATTTTTGTTTATGCGACAACTACTCCCAAAAGGAATAAAAAAAAAATAGCAAACGGTCTTGCTGTACAATTTTCGGATTTCACGTGGCATATGTTTCTATTTGTGACCTTGTCCATTTTTTTTATCAAAACAAAATATATAACATATGTCATAAAAGAAAAATCACAAAAATATGCATCTTTTATTTTATTTTTGTCGTTAAGTGATTTTATTTCAATTGGATGTTTAATGTGAGTGATAATTGTGGTTTGAGTATTAATTAATATTTGTGTGATTTTTAGTTTTTGGCTTTTACATTTTTATTAGGAATTTCATTTTTTAAAATAAAATTAAAAAAGAAAATGGGTTTGAATTTAGAATTGGGCCGGCTCAGCTGAACCAAATCAAGCCCAAAACATGTGTTTTGCCCAGTCCAGACCAGCTGACCTCAGGGGCGTCTAAACGACGTAGTTTCGATCTTGCTTGATCTGGGCCGTTGATCTCAGGATGATCAACGGCCAATATCACATACACCTACCCGTTGTTTGGACCCGACCCATTCCACCCGGACCGACCCAACCCCCTTTAAGTTGAAACGACACCGTTCTTCACCAGCTGAAAGATCCTGGCCCTTCATCTCACTCCATCCGACGGCCAGGATTTGATCACTCATTTACTATATAAGCCCATTCCTTTACCCCACGCCCCTAGCCACACCCCTCCTTCGTCCTCATCCCCTTCACAGACCCAAAACCCCGGAACCCTAGAGCCGCCCCCCTTTCCCCTCACCAAAAACCCGGCGGCATGGACGCCGGTGACCCCCACCTTAACACCATAGGACCGCCTCACCACCCTGAACATGGATCTGTTGTCCCTTTGCCTCGAATCAACTCCTAGGTTCTCGAATCTTCATTTGAAGATTCGAGCAGAACTCCGATCTACACCGATCTACCCCAGGTTCATACCAGACACTCCCCTGACCTCCCTCGTGACCAAACCATGCTTGGTTTGGTCCGAATCTAACCAGGGAAACACAAATCCCAAATCTGCCCCTTAGGAACCCTAGAAACCCTGAGCCCGGTCGGTGTCCGTTTGAACTAAATGATTAGGATCTAATGGACCTTAATCGAAGTGTTCTCAATAGAGAACACTTCGATTAAAGTCCGTTCAACCCCAAGAAAGGTCGATTCAAATCCGAGCTAAGGCTTTCTGATTTTTCAAGTCTTTAAGGTAATTTTTGTTTTCTTTTTCTTTATCAGTTCATCTTGTCTGTTGTAATTGAATGTCTGTTCATATGTCCAAATGTTTTATTTAATTTATGTTTTGAATTTTTGTCGACTGTGTTGTCCACCTTGCCCGGACCTCTGTATTTAGTCAAGTTCCTCTTCATTTATTGATCGTGTGTATATGTGTAAGCTGTACAATCAATTGAATTTAAATTTGATTGATTAATTAGTCCCCAGTACAACATTGTTTAGTTAGTACAATTTGAATCACATGTTGATACTATTGGATTTCTGATCATTGATTGTATGTGTTACAATTAGTATAGTCGAGTCGATATACGTCGTAAATTAGTTCAGTTTGGAATAGTGATAATCTGATCCCTGTCATTGGTTTGTCTGATGAAATTTTGTTTGAACTCAATTAGGAACTGAGTATGTTGTCTGTGTTTTGTTCGATTTGAATCAGAAACATTTATAGTTTAGTTTGTGGTTTCAGTTCAGCTTGAGTTCTGAATTGATAGCATGTGCACTATAGTGCTTTAATAATTAGAGCAAATGGGACAGCATGGGCTGTCAGGCCATCTTCAAGCTGCCCATACCTTTGTTTTAGTTTAATAAGGTGATAAAAGGGCTGTCAGGGAATCTTATGGGAAGGGTTCTACTTATAAAAGATGAGTGGAAAAACAGCAGAAATAGGGGGGTTTTGATGTGTTTAACAGACTGTAAAGGGCTGATGCTAGGCTATAAAAGAGGCAAAACTTCCATTAGTTAAGGGGGGGATTGAAAAAAGATAGACAGACAAATACACAGGGAGATACCACTAAAAACAGGCATATACAGATACACATTGAGGGGGGACATAGAGAGGGACTGGATTTTGAAAAAGAGGAGATAGAAAATAGAGAGGCATATATAGAGATTGGATAGGCATAGAGGGATACACATACGTATAGATTCAGAAAAGAGATACAAAAGATTTTCAGAGAGAGAGCAAGAGATAGAAAACATACAGACAACAATCAGAAACTGTTCTTCCTATTGTTGTTTGGATTTCACTTGTTTTTCAACCTGTTTAATCAATTCTGATTCTTCCAAGTCTTAATTAAGGTTATTGGTTGTGGGTTGCATTAGTCTATTCCTGGATTTGGTCTGTCTGGAGTTCTGTTTCTACTACACTGCTTGCTGCTGTCATTTTTGCTACTTTTTCCCTCGGCTATAGTTGCATCTTGCACTGGAATTTGTTCTGTTGCTACCTGTTGTTACTGCTGCTGTTTCGTTTGCCACTGTTACTCTACTGACTTCCTTTGCTTCTCCCATTGTAAGCATTTCCCAGGTACACATCTCATACTGATGTAACAATGAAAAGCACGAATTGAAAGATATGAAGGAATCATAATCATCTGCTGCTTTGCTTACAGTTTTATAAATGTTGTTAAATTATGTAAACTTTATCCTGTAGTTAATAGAGAATGCATTAGTAAGTTTGTACTCAATCGAAGCTTATGTTGATCTAAAACCTCGATATGTGATTCGTTTAGTGGTATACAGGATGTAACTATATAATTCATGGAATGTGCAACCATTTAATGTAATCATTAATTCGAACTTTTCTTTAGTTGTTTTGAGCATGTAGGGCGAAATGGCTTTTAAAATATTGCCGAATGCAACACAGTTTTAAATTTGGGAGCTTCAATTTCAGTAGGCAGTTTTTTTAGGATGAGTTCCGAATATTATTAGTAGCACTATCTAATAAGTAACTTTATTAATCCTGTTTAAATGAGTTTAAATTTAACTCGAGGAGTATTTGGGTTAAGTGTAGCGTTTCATCAATCTTGTATATAATTCTTCTATCAAATTAAAAGCATGTTCCATGAGGTACAACATTTCTTCACCTTGTAAATAATTAATCAGATAACTAATAAGAGGCCGGGATTAGCTAGGCATGCAATTTAATTAGTATGTATCTTTTTCTTCTATTTTTAGAGACAAACACATTAGAAATGTAGTCGCTTTAGGATATCCCTTCTAAAATAATGAGACGAGCCTCGCCAAATAAAAATGCAAATTGCGGGGCCCTCAATAATTAATCATAATAAATACTTAGAATTTGGGATGGACTGTTTAGTGAATTTCACTGCCTTCTCCAAAGATAATAACGCGTTAGACTCTTTAGGGGCGACTCAATTAAATTACATTCTTAAATTCGGGTGTGCATTGATGTGACCCAAATCCAAATCTCGACGGAGTCGAAATGTGTTAACAACTACGGGTGCATTGATTGTGACGTGGTTCGAGATGCATTTTCACGACGTTGCAATTCTATATAAAATAAATGATAATAATAAAAGCGATTTTAAATTTTATAAAAGCACATAAGTCATAACATGTATTTAAATCAGATATTTAGCCATTATAACAATTTAAGCTACCGTGCTAGAACCACGGGATTTGAGGGTGCCTAACACCTTCCCTCGGGTCAACAGAATTCCTTACTTAGAATTTCTGGTTCGCAGACTTCATTTGGAAAAGTCGAATACTTCCTCGATTTGGGATTCAAGATAAACCGGTGACTTGGGACACCAAAAGCCAAACCTTTCCCAAGTGGCGACTCTGAATTAAATAAATAATCCCATTTCGAATATTGTCACTTAAATTGGAAAAACTCCCTCGCGCATTTAACCCTTCGGGGCGGGCGCGCAAAAAGGAGGTGTGACAGCTCTGGCGACTCCGCTGGGGAAAATAACCCAGAACCTCTGGTTCAGGTTCAAGAATTCGAGCTTAGAATAATTGTTATATTTGGCTTTATTATCTAATCTTTATTACATGTTTAGGCATAACGTGCTAAATGTTGTCTTTTACCGCTTTGATATTATCTGAATTGTATATAAACTGTGCCGAAACCTTTCTCTTCTTACCTCTGGGGAGAAGCTCGCTGGTCGAGGCTCCCTATTCTGTTAGTGTCAATACCTGAAATAAGAAAGAGGACGGATAAGTTACGAAGCCGGATGGCCTTTTGGTTCCCAGTAAGTTGCCCCCTCCTCTACTCGAGTTGTCCGCTCGGGTACACAGTCTAGAACATATACCCAGGTTATAAACCTAGTATAACGAAACCTCATGCCGGATCCCTAGTAGGAACGCTTATCTGCATCATGTTGAATTTGACATAGGGGACTCAACACAGGGGTTGGGTCCGTCTAGGATAGGCAACCTGAAATGAAAAGACCGTCCTGCTGCATCCCGTTTGTTTTGCGCATCTATTTGCTTCGGATCTGCATGCTGACCGGTTTTCGAAAAATTTTCAAAAAAAAAAAAGAGAATAGAAGGGTAGGGAGATAATTACTTATTTTTTGAAATATAAAACCAATGTCCAAGTAATGTCAAAACCTCACCGGAATTTTCTTAAAAAAAAAGAGAAAAAGAAAAATGAAAACAAAGTTTGTCTTTTAGTTTGATTTATTCCTTTTAATCGCTTTCAAAATTCAAAATATATGTAAAAAGAGGGGAAAATTCAAAAAAAAAATCATTTGTAGTATCTTTTTAAAAGATTTTCGAAATGAAAAAAACAAATGAAAAAAAAAAGTTTAAAATGCATAAATATTTCCTTAGTCTCTTTTCAGAAAACAAAATAAAAATATATATTCCTTTTTTTTCTTTAAAAGATTTTATTTGTTTCCCCAATTTCTGATCCGCCCGAACTACGCCGGTTTGATTCTCACAGGGTGTGAGATACGTAGGCAACTCTCATCGGGTCCAACCTCCCATTTTGCAAAAAAGGAATCTTAAAAAAAAAGATCTAGATAATTTTATTTTTTGAGTCTAATAAAAGTTTTTTTTATTTGGCATAATCACCCTAATAAATGTGCAGGATGAGCACGATACAAAACGAACCTTTTTCAATAATGACCAAGATTTCTTTTGAGTTGCGATTATGGTGGAACGACTTAGGCAAGGAGGGGCAAGACAAAGTAAGAAAATATCTGAAAGATCTCCCGGATTTACTAGACGTTCAGCCTCGGGGTGATATTATCAGATCATTGGTCACTTGTTGGGATTCAGCACACAACATATTTCATTTCTCAGACTTTGAGCTCACCCCGACATTGGAAGAAATAGAGGGATACATCGGAGGTGATGAAGCTCCGTTAAGGTTCAAATATTTGATTGCACCTAGGGCCGTCACGGTACACCGGTTTCTGGATTTCCTAAAAATATCTCGAACGTTCCACCATCCAGATCTTGCCAAAGGATTCTGCAGTCTCCACCTCATATATGCTGGATACGGCCACGTGGGTGGATTCAATAAGCCGTATTTCAAACTATGCAGTAGAGGCAACCGACAAAAGTGGGACGAATACAGGCTGGTAGCTTTTATGACAGCCTTTCTGGGTCTTATAGTGTTCCCAAGGAAAGACGGAAACATTGATCTAAAAGTAACTGGGGTCGTCAGTACTTTGCTCACCCAAGATAAAAGTACTCTGGCGCCTATGATTATGGCTGACATTTTCCGGGCTCTCACTGCTTGTCGAGCCAGGGGCGACTTTTTCGAAGGATGTAACCTACTGTTGCAAATGTGGATGACCGATCATTTATGCCACCGCTCCTCGCTCTTGGGTTACGGTTCGCCCGAGAAAACTTGTATTGGAGAATTCTACACAAGAATCAAAGGTTTCAATCTACCCGAGGGAGTCGCAGCATGGACCTCATTTCTCCGAACTCTCACTGCCAACCAAATCCAGTGGACGATCGGATGGTCGCCCGTTGAGGAAATCATATACATGCCGGCAACCAGGCCCCACTTTCTGTTGATGGGACTTAAAAGCATCCAACCCTATGCACCATATCAAGTTTTGAGGCAACTTGGGAGGTATCAAGTGGTGCCGAAAGATGAAGATCTGAGTACCCAAGTGATTGAAATCAGTCCGGACGGTCATTTCCCCGAAGAAGAAGTTTGCCAAATCTGGAGTGAGTGCCAACATCTGACAGCAAACACTTGTGTGATTGATACAGCAAAAGGGGAAGTTTCCCCGGGGTATCACGCCTGGTTTAGAGGTAACCGGTCCTACGAAAAACCATCTAAGAGACCGCATCTCAAAGATTTCGTAGAGTCGTCCCAAGGGCAATGGAACTGGTTAGCAAAATAAAAGGGGTATCGGGCAGAGATCGGTGATTTGAAGCTACAAATTGACAGTCTGAAATTCAATAACAGCATACAAATCACGGCGGATCGAAGCGAAAAGAATAGATTGATCCAAGAGAATGAAGAACTTAAGGCCCAAATCCAAAAATTGAGATTGGCTCTTGATGAACAGCCCAGAAGTCGATCAGACCAGCAGTTGATAAAGGGTTTGAAAAGAGAAGTCAGGGAATGACGAGATGGTTTAGAAGAATCTGAAAAGGTCATAGCAGAGCTCAAGGCACAGTGGGGTACAAGAGTAGATAAGCATCGCCGATACTTGAACCAATTGAAACGCGACCATGAGAAAACTGTTGCTAAAATGAAGAGAGAGATGGACACACTTGAGTTTAAAGCAGTTAAGCAGGCCGAGGATTTCCAATTGGAGAGCAGATACTGTTACGACTTGTTGGCTGAAATGAAGACAGAAGTGCGGCAGCTGAAGAATCAGCATATACAAGACTCTCAGGTTTTAAAAACGTGCAGTGATCAGATAAAACGCCTGCTCATAGAGAAGAAACAAACCAAAGATAGGATCAAGACCATTGCCCACGCCATCATCAGACGATGTCTACGGTGTGAGAACATGTCCAGCGTTACCGTTCTCTCGGCAGTGATGGGTTATGTCAAGCAGACCATGCACGAGCTGGAGCAACTTGAGAGGGATCTCACACCTAGGACCGCGACAAGGCCGAACAATGCCCCACGGACACCAATTTTCGAAGCCTTAATGTATTCATAGGTCGAGTCTGTATCATGGCATATTCTGTCCGTCTTCTCGCATCAGGGTGCATTAGTCTATTTGAGTCTATCTTTATTTTCAAGTTTTGTTTTTCAAAATGTTGCTTGTAATAGATCGTTTCAGTAATAAAATGCGTGTTTCTTTTACATTCATCTGTTTTGAACTACGTAATGATCTGATTCGCGTGGCATCGTGATACGTAGGCAATCCTCATCGGATTCGGTCACTTTTTAACCACAAAAATTGAAAACAGTAACAAAGGGGAAAGAAAGAAAATAATAATAATAATAATAATAATAATAAAAGGCCTAAAAAGAAAGCCGGAATGACGCATGCTTTCATCGCAAACATGTAGGAATTCGCTTAACTGTATAGGTGCATCATGCCCCAACGTGAGATTGCCTATCTGTTATTTGTTTCGGACTAACCGTTCGTTTGCCGTTGAGTCTCTCCAGGTTTTTGGAAAAGGTGGTTGGTTTGGTGAAAGTCTGGCATCGCACTCATACTTCACGAGGTCGAAAGGGAGTGTTCCATTACCTGTTATTAAGTCAGGAGGCAGTGCTCACACTTATTTCACAAGGTCAAAAGGAAGCATAGAAATGTCTGCAGAAATTCCTTTACCAAAAGTTCCTGTTTCCGAGGAGAGTTCGATCTCGGCCGTCCTCACGCCTGAGTTCGCAACTGCGGAGGAAAATAGAATCCTACGGCTCCGCATGTTGGAAATGTTGGATGACTGGAATAACGGAAAAGAGCCACCAAGTGTCATCCCTGGATTCCCTGAGTTATTCTCCAGGACAAGCGGGACTTCTAATGTCCCCATAAGCTATCCGACCGCCCCATTCGGATACCCAGCCATTTCGGCCTTCTCTGCTGGATCGCCCTCTGACTCTCATCTCCGGGTCTCGAGAACAGATGCAAACACAAACATCTTTACTGCACCACCCTGCCCGATCGCGGCACAACCTGCTACGTACAAACCAAATTTTGACTCATCCTCGTTTACATTCCAAGCACCGTCTTTCTCAATGGAACCAACTCGGTTCGTCACTAGCACTCATCCTCCACAGCCTCAGTACGAGTGTGCACCTGTGCAGGATCAGAACCCCAAAATGGCTGAACAAGAAGAGATGGCCAAAAGAATGAGAAGCCTTGAGCAGAGTTTGAAGAACATGCAAGGTTTGAGCGGACAGAAGAGCGTCTCCTACACCGATCTATGCATGTTCCCTCACGTGCACCTACCAGTGGGTTTCAAGACCCCGAAGTTTGAGAAGTACGACGGGCACGGTGACCCCATTGCTCATCTCAAGAAATATTGCAACCAATTGCGGGGAGCCGGCGGAAAAGAGGAATTGCTAATGGCATATTTCGGGGAAGGTCTGGTAGGAATAGCCTCGGAATGGTACATGGACCAGGACATATCCCGTTGGCATATATGGGATGATCTCGCTTGAGATTTTGTGAGACAATTCCAGTATAACATCGACATTGCACCAGACCGAAATTCTCTGTCAAACTTGAAGAAGAAACCTTCAGAAAGCTTCAGAGAATATGCTATTAAGTGGCGCGAGCAGGCGTCGAGGGTGAAGCCTCCCATGGACGAGATAGAAATGGTCACTACTTTTCTCCAGGCTCAAGAGTCCGACTATTTCCAAAACATGATGTCAGCCATGGGAAAGCCTTTCGCAGAAGCGATTAAGATTGGGGAGATGGTGGAGAATGGTCTGAAAACGGGTAGAATTTTGAGTCAGGCAGCCATAAGGGCAACCTCCCAAGCCGTCCAAAGCGGGTCTGGAGTAATGGCGAGAGGAAAGAAAAAGGAAGAAACGGCAATGGCAGCATCAGAAGCAAGGGAATATCGTAATCCCAGGCCCCGTTTTCCAGAAAGGACCCCACAACACTACTACCCCCACCAAAGTGTGGCATATGCTCCTCAAACCTACATGGTTATGAACACCCAACCTTATGTCCATCCGCCGCAGCAAGCCAATCGTGGCCAAGCTCCACCTCCCAGAAATCAGCCTCCATACCGCAACCACTACAACCCATAGCCTCCTCAAAATAACTTCCGCCCTCAGGAACCACCTAGAAGGCGGACTTTCACGCCCATCGGTGAGCCATACTCTACTTTGTTCCCGAAGCTAGTTCAGCTAGGTTTCCTGCAGCCGGTCCCTCAGACAAGGCACAATCCGGCATCACCTTCTTACAAAGCCGGTGTTAGATGCGCCTATCATTCAGGAGCAGAAGGGCACGATACAAATGACTGTTGGGCTTTGAGAAGGGTCGTCGAAAATTTAATAGAGCAAGGGAAAATAGTGCTAAGGGACGAGGAGGTCCCAAATGTGACTAACAATCTGTTGCCTGCTCACAACAACGGGTCGCTAATTGGAATGATCTGCGAGGACAAAGAATTTGATCCTGCTTTAAAAGCCATAATCGTCATCGTTGACGCAGGGAAAAAGCCTGAAACAGCCCAAAAACCAGAAAAAGGGGAAAAGGTCAGTACTGTGAAGTGCGAGCCCGAAAAGAAGGTGGAGAAGAAGACGGTGCCTGTGAAGAGTGGAGTTCTTTACATCCCACGAGGACGAGCAGAGAAGCCGCAGAGCTTCGAAGTCAAAAGGGCAAAACCTATGTACGTACCAAAAGGGGCCTATATGGTCCGGGGGACGATTCAACCACCTCGGCTGAATGAGCCAGTGGTTATCGGACGCATGCCACAAAAGCCGATGACAAACCCGTCCACAGTACCGTGGAACTATCAGAGGACGCTGGTAACGTACAAAGGTAAAGAAGTCACGGGAGAACTTCGGGAAAATACTTTCATTCGAAGGTATTCGAACACCCAAGAGATAAGCAACGCCACACGGAGACGCTTCCCATCAAAGAAGCCTGTAAGCATTGAAGAAGCAGAAGTTTTCTTCCAACAAATGAAAATGCCAGACTACGAAGTGGTAGATCAACTGCGCAAGTGCCCGGAGCAAGTGTCCATGCTGTCTCTGCTGATGAGGTCAACCGAGCATCAAAAGATCTTACTCAAGACCCTGAACGAAGCATATGTGCCAGTTGAAACCTCAGTTGAACAACTGGAACGGATGACAGAGAGGTTCTTCGCCGTCAACCAGGTCTCTTTCAGCAAGAACGATTTACCCCCAGAGGGAGCGGCTCACAACAAAGCCTTGCATCTAACAGTTAAATGCGAAAACTACTATGTCAAGCGGGTAATGTTGGATGGAGGTTCAGGTGTTGACATTTGTCCGCTCTCCACGCTACAGAGAATGGAAATTGGGACCGGAAGAATCCGCCCCAATAATGTCTGCGTAAGGGCTTTCGACGGCATCAAGAGAGACACCCTGGGGGAAATAGACCTGTTGTTGGCCATAGGACCAGTCGAGTTTGAAATAACCTTCCAGGTGCTCGACATGGATACATCCTACAATTTTCTCCTCGGCAGACCTTGGATTCATACGGCAGGAGCTGTGCCTTCCACTCTTCACCAGATGGTGAAGTTTGAGTACGAAGACCGGAAAATTGTGGTCCACGGAGAAGACGAGCAGTCCATTTATCGGGACCCATCCATCCCATATCTTGAACCAAGGGAAGGGAGCGAGAACACGGTCTATCAGGCTTTCGAGATTGTGTTAGCAGAGCAACACGAAGAGGGAAGGCCTTGCCCCCAACCGTTCCTGTCTAACGCCTCGATCATGGTGGCTAAAGAGATGATCCGGCATGGATTCAGGCCAGGGAAAGGACTCGGACGAACATTGCAGGGAATAACGGAACCCATCACCCTGCCTTCCGCCAAAAAACTTTTTGGGATAGGTTTTCAACCCACTCCAGAAGATGAAGAATGGGCAAAGAAAAGGAAGAATGGGGGGTGGAAACTGCCTCGGCCACTGCCGGATTTATATGAAACTTTCGTCGAACCAAAATACACTGAAGAAGAAGACGATGAGGTTTTCACGGCTTAGGAAATAGAGGAGATATGTGGGGCAATGAGAGAAATGCTATACGAGGCTCACATGGTTCAACCAGGAGAAGGCACCAGCACCGCCGAAGTACTATATATGGGGCAAAACGCCAAACTCCGAAACTGGGAGGCCACGCCATTCCCGACTAGGCTGAAGTCCGGGTAGACCTGTCCTGCCACCTTTCTTGCATCACAAGTTATCTCCAGGATATAACTTGGATGTTTTCTTCTTTTAATTGTTGTTTTGAATTCCTAAGTTTGTAAACATTGTTGTCTTCCAAATTTCAAGAAGAAAAATAAAAAAAAATCATCATTGTTTTCTCATTTTTCCCTTTGTTCTGATTTTGTTATTTTTCCTTTATCTTTTCTTTCAGTTATAATAATGCGGCTTTAAATATGACATGCTTGCGGACTTCACGCCCAGATCACAACGAGCTATTTAATTGTGAAATAATGAACCCAAAACCAGAATATGATGAAGAAGAGGCTTTTAGGGAAATAAACCGAGAATTGGAATATTTTGAGAATAAACCTAAGCCAAATCTGAATGACACCGAACCGGTTAATTTAGGAACTCCTGAAGAAATCTGGAAGACCAAAATAAGCATTCACACGGACAAGAAAACGTGGGACGCGATAATTCAACTCCTTTTTGAGTTTAAAGATGTGTTTTCTTGGTCATACGATGACATGCCAGGACTAGGTGTTGATCTAGTGGTTCATAAATTGCCAATTCACCCTGATTGCCCTCCAGTTCAGCAAAAGCAACGAAAGTTCAAAACTGAGGTCAGTGACAAGATTAAAGAGGAGATCACTAAGCAGCTAAAAACGGGAGTGATTCGGGTAGTCCAGTATACAACATGGTTGGCAAATGTGGTTCCAATGCCAAAAAAAGATGGGAAGACTCGGGTATGTGTAGATTATCGAGACCTGAATAGGGTGAGTCCCAAAGACAATTTCCCATTGCCCAACATCCACATCCTTGTTGATAATTGCGCCAAGCATGAGATATAATCTTTCGTAGATTTCTACGCTGGGTATCATCAGGTATTGATGGATGAAGAAGACGCCGAGAAAACTGCCTTCACCACGCCTTGGGGCACTTACTGTTATCGGGTCATGCCATTTGGTCTGAAGAATGCTGGGGCTACTTACATGAGGGCCATGACTGCCATTTTTCATGACATGATGCATCAAGAAATAGAGGTGTACGTGGACGACGTAATAGTCAAGTCCAGGACACAGGATAATCACATCCAAGACTTGAGGAAGTTCTTTGAGAGACTGAGGAAGTACGACTTGAAGCTGAACCCACCCAAATGTGCTTTCGGAGTCCCATCGGGAAAGCTTTTGGGCTTCATAGTAAGCAGGAGAGGTATCGAATTAGATCCAACAAAGATAAAATCTATCAGGGATCTACCTCCCCCAAGAACGAAGAAAGACGTGATGAGTTTGTTGGGTAGATTAAACTATATCAGTCGATTTATTGCCCAGCTGACAAGCACGTGTGAGCCCATATTCAAGCTGTTAAGGAAAGATGCGGCGATCAAATGGACGACTGAGTGTCAAGAAGCTTTCGATAAAGTCAAAGAATATCTTTCAAATCCCCCAGTTTTGGTCCCGCCAGAGCCAGGGAGACCACTGTTCTTGTATCTGACAGTCTTGGAAAACTCTTTCGGTTGCGTCCTCGGGCAACATGATATAACCGGAAAGAAAGAACAAGCGATCTACTACTTGAGCAAGAAATTCACCGGCTACGAGGCCAATTATACTCTGCTAGAAAGAACGTGTTGCGCTCTGACATGGGTTGCTCAAAAGCTAAGACATTATCTCCAAACTCACACTACTTTCCTCATAAGCAGGCTGGATCCTTTGAAGTATATATTTCAAAAACCAATGCCTACTGGAAGACTGGCCAAATGGCAAATCTTGCTTACTGAATTCGACATAGTCTATGTCACTCGCACAGCAATGAAAGCCCAGGCGCTAGCAGATCATTTGGCCGAAAATCCGGTCGATGAGGAATACCAGCCATTGAGCACCTATTTTCCAGATGAAGAAATAAACACCGTAGAAGTGGTCTCGGAGAACGCTCATGTTTGGAAGATGTTCTTTGATGGAGCCGTAAACGCCAAAGGTATAGGAATCGGGGCAATTTTGATTTTGCCTTCCGGTCAGCATTATCCCGCCACAGCTAGACTGCATTTCTTTTGCACGAACAATACAGCTGAGTATGAATCCTGCATCATGGGCATGCATATGGCGATCGATCAGGATGTCGAAGACTTACTGATTAT